>NC_050186.1:7645375-7682875 GCF_008315115.2 Sander lucioperca
TCACGCCATCATATCAACACATCCGTGTCCCATTTTTTTCCCCCTGTACAGCTGTGAGGAGAGCTGCCACCGTCTGAGCTCACACACACACACACACACACACACACACACACACACACACACACACACACACACACACACACAGACATGGCCGAAGATGGTCCGTGCAGCATTTAACGTGGGCTCTCCCTCTGTGTGTTACAGGTCACGCAATATTCAAGCTCACTTATCTCAGCAACCATGACTACAAGCCGCTCTACTTTGAGTCGGATGCTGCTACGGTCAATGAAATAGTGCTGAAGGTGAGTTCTCAGTTTAGGGTTAGTATAGGCATTAAGAACCAGATCACGATTGAGCTATTAATGAGCTGTCTCAATGTTTGCTCATTAAAATCTGATCTAGAGTCATCAGTTAATTACTATACTGGTAAGTTTAGTAACTAAACAGCATTTCATAAACGTATGCTCCGCTTCTGAAATGCTGCTGCTCTAGTACCAGTATAGTACTGATTTGACCCGAAGACAACACAAGGGTTAAAACCATGTGATGTTTCCAGGTGAACTACATCCTGGAGTCCCGGGCCAGCACCGCCCGGGCCGATTATTTTGCCCTGAAGCAGCGGAAACTGAGCCGGCGCACCAGCTTCAGCTTCCAGAAGGAGAAGAAGACGGGCCAGTAGGCTCAGCCGGTCTCCTGCACACTCAGCGGGACTGGAGACAGACGGGAAGACTCTGTGTTTTGGCTCCAGCCGGCGGAGGGGAGGGGCGGGGCGGGGCGGGGCGCCTCTGAAACCCCATGGACCAGGACAGTCCGCCAGCAAAAACAAACCAATGATTAGTTAAGGAAAAAAGACTTTGAAGAGCTGTGGGACGGAGAGTTGTCAGCTCCTGTTCATTCCCTGCCTCGATGACTGAACACACGCTCCGTCCTCCAGGATGGATTTGTGCGGCTTCAACCAGTTCGAAAGCTATATGCTAAATCGTTGCTTCTGTCCCGCCATCTTTAAAGGCATGCTATGGAACTTTTCCCTCTTGGGTCCCCCTACAGGCTGTCTCATTGGAACTACAGCTCGCTTGGCTGTAGCTCCAATGAGACAAGCTGTAGGGGGACCCAAGAGGGAAAAGTTCCACAGTATGACTTTAACACATGTAACATAGCAACAGGACAAGAAAACCTTCACATTTTTATGTTCTGTACAAAGACATTTTACATTCAGGAAATGAAATAATGATGATATAGAAATGAAAAAGCCTAGTGTGTATTTTTTTTTTCTTCCAGTTTATCAGCTCCACCTCCTGCAGGAGTTCTGATGTTTGGAACGGTTACAGAGGTGTTCAACGTTTGATTCATCTTTTGTCAGATTACATTACATTATACATTATACTGCCAGTGTTAGGGCTGCAGCTATCGATTATTTTAGTAATCAAGTATTCTACCGATTACTCCATCGAGTAATCAGATAAGAAATACTTAGTAAGAAATACTTAGTAAACAGCAATAGTAAATATTTATTATTGCTGTGTATTAAAAAAAGGAAACCTGTTTCCTTTTTTAGAAAAAGCATCATTTTTTATTGCCAAATTCCAAGACCCTTAAAAAAAAGTACATTTTTGGTGGCCCAAATGTTAATATTTTTCACCCCCTTCCCCTTCTTGCCTCTGGCTCTTTGCACTGGATATGCAAAAGAGCTGTTCACTAACCAGAGGGTAAATGTGACGGTACAAAGCTTACAGCAGGGCTATTCACCTACACTGTTCTGGGGGACACATTTTCGCTCTGTGGAATGGATGAGTAGACTGGATGTTTTCTACAGAGATGATGTAGTAGCATGTTTGCAGCTTAAAATGATCCCAACCTTTCTGTCGTTTTCTCTCGCCTGTCTCTTAGACCCTCGCTATTTTTGTCTTCCTTCATTTGTAATCTGGGCCGTCAGTCTTGTGTCCACAGAAGCGTCAGCCTGTTACTAGTAATTATCCTCCGTGCGGAAACACAGTGAGCTGTACAACCTTAATTACATTGATTTAACGAAGCTTCGAGGCAAAGAATTTTGCGTCAAGGATTTTTTTTAATCGAATTATTCGAGTTATTCGAGGAATTGTTTCAGCCCTAGACAGTATAATATTTAGCCTGGCGTTGTTGATGGCAAAATAACAGAAACACCTCTGTGTATAGAGCGATCCAGTTGAACTTCCAGCTAGGGCTGTATCACGATATTTTTGACCAAATACCTCTATCGATACCACAATGATATGTGGTTGTATGAAATTCACTAAAGGATTGCGCTGCTTTGTGCTGCTAAACCTGCGCAAAGACAAAACAGCATCTCGCTGCTCCTGTGCTGTTGCAGCTATTTCACTGAGGTAATGTGCAACATTTAGCCCCATTCTATGCATCTACCGGTCCTTGAGACGGGGCAGGTAGCAGGTTGCAAGTGATGCACAATCCATGGTGCTATCAGCGAATCCAATCGTTGTGAATTTGCCCGAGAGTTTACTAACAGTGTTCAGTGTGATTTGGAAGGGTGTGACCCTGGCACATTTTCACATGAAAGCTCTGAAGAGGAGGCAACAGCTAAGAGAATTGTTGGGTTCACATCATACCTTGATTTTAAAGCTAGAAAATACACATTTGGGCATTGTGGTGGAGCAAGCACCATGGCTGAGTGTGATAGGCAGAGACACCTGTCAATCAAAGCACCCCATAATAAGTCTCATGAAGCCCTAAGGGTATCCTGTGGAGTTGTAAACAGCTGTGTTTAGATGAAGATGCAGATTGCACAATACACATTCCTGCCACCGGCTGTTCCACTGATCCCCAGCGGCCGAATGGCACCAAGAGACGTAGCTACGCTCCAGCAAAGAAACCACTGGCAGCCAGTTTAACAAATGTTCAAAAACATTTTAAGGGAGGAAATGCTTTTACCACGTTACGGTACATTAACACAGATACAGTAATCTCGCACGTGTGTTTGTGTGGAGCAAATCATTCATGCATTCAGCTCTGATTGGCCAGTTATTTTCTCACATTGCCACCATACTGGCACTTGACAGAGGGGTTCATGTTTTTACACATGGGTTTCTTTAGTCCCAGTAGACTTGGGAGAATTAAGGTTCCCACACTGTGGCCAGCTTATTTCTCCAGGTCCAGTTCACAATCAATGACATCTTGTCACATCTCCGTTTTCTGAGTGTTTGTGTCAACAGCTCCATACTACTGTACATAGGCTACAACAACTGCAAGATAACTGCTTCTACCCCACAGGGGGTCTTTTTAAAGGACAGTTTGTCCTAACGCCACATTATGTGTCCCTCCTTCTAGGGCTGAACAATTCATTGTTTTCTAATCGCAATCACAATTTAAAAGAATGCGATTAGCTAATCGCGAAGACTGCGATTAATCGAATATGAAATATTTAGTTGAATGTTTGGTGTAACATTTGATATAACATTTTTTATTCCTCTTTTTATTATTATAGTTACTGTTTTTTCATAAGATAAATGCTGGAATAATGTTACATATCACAGATTGTTTTATAGAAATGTCCTATTTTCAGTGTATTTTTCATTTATTTTTTATTACTTTTATTTGACATGATCGTAGAAGGTGCAATATGTAGCTAAAACAAAAATTGCAAATCGAATCATAATCGCAATATCTGGCAGGAAAATCGCAATTAGATTTTTCCCCCCAAATGGTTGAGCCCTTCTGTCCATACTTACTGTGAAAGGATCTCTTCATAGTGACTACATTGTAAAGGATCTCTTCATAGTGACTACATTGTAAAGGATCTCTTCATAGTGACTACATTGTAAAGGATCTCTTCATAGTGACTACATTGTAAAGGTAGATGACAAATCTGCAGTCCTGTGCACTTTCAGTGTTTCCCAAATATTGAGTTAGTTATTCACTGTTAACTGCCACATATTGATTTTCTATTTTTCCTTATATTATAAATGGGTCAAATCTTTTTTCATCGTAGAGCTGTGCACAGCACATTGATTCCCGTTCAAACCTGTCTCTCAATCAAGCCTCAATCACAAGACTGTCATTGAAAACACATTACAAAAAATAATAATTCAGTCAGATCCCTACATGAAATGTACGTCATGTAAACCTTGTGGCTATATGGCGGGAAACTTGAGCTTTAGATGAATGAATATGGTATATTGTCCTTGCAGTGTGTTGTCCTTGCAACCTGTTTGACTACCAGGATGTATCTCGCCCACAGCTCAGCCAACATTATGAACACAGAGATGTCATTTCATATAAAAAGGACCTTGGGAAGATGCTCTGGATGGGTTCAGATAGCCGGTTCCATTTCAGAACCCCCCCCCCCCCAACATGGACAAGGTTGATGAATGCCACACAGCTACAGAGTGAAATAAAAACCAGTAGGCCTACGTATTTTTAAATTAAGACATGTTTAATTCCCACCCAACACATCACCCAAAAACCATTTGGTAAGGGATTCAAAAGGACATGGGTTGGATAAGCAGATTCACAACTGGATTCAGAAGCCTCGTTTTATTGTGTAGTTGTAAGTATGGAGAGAAAGGAATGATTACAGTAAGTAAAAAGTCTTTCAATGTGTTTTCCAAAGTAAAAATCTGAATGTACTTTCATATCTGGACTCCAGAGAGCTTCTCATTCACTTCATTTCAGTTTCCTCGGAGGCGACTAGAGGCCAGCGGAGGGAGTGCAGTTCATTTCTACCAAACAGGTTACTGACCGTTCACCTGTGTCACTGCTTTACACGCTGTCTGAATTTGAACCGAGTATTCCCATGCATCACACAAGAAGTGAAGCTGTCCAACTGCTCTTTGCTGAATGTGTCTGTACAAACACACAGAGCCATATTTCAATGGAAGTGCAATGCCTTCATCAAAAATGTAGATACACTTTCTCTAAATTATGACTTTCACATCTCATAGTTATGATTTACCATCTCACAACCATGGGGAAAACGTATCTCATCTTTAGGAAATCCTATAGAGATATTTTGGTAACACATGATGTCCCTGTCCTGGAAACTATCTAAATGTTAGCTGTCATTTCTTAAGAAGAATTTCAATTTTCAATAAATTTAATTGTATTTATAGTGTCAAAATATGACTAACTTTATCTCAGGACACTTTACAGATAAAGTACAGTAGGTCTAGACCACACTCTAATTTACAGAGATTATTATTTTTATATCTTATCTTGCATCGTCACATCCACATTGCCATGGATTATGGGTTATCTTTCAAGCGAAGTCTGTACCCCGAGCACACTTTCTGGAGGTCCACTTGAGGCCCCGTGTGGATTTGATGCGGAACACGTCCGTTAGGTTCGGGAGTCTGTATGTGTGTTGGCTTCAGCGTGTCTTTTGTCTTTGGAGTCTTTGGAGTCTTGACACTTTGTAAGAAGCATACTGAAACCTTAGGTCTCACACACACTCTGTACTGTTCTGGGTCTCACACACACTCTGTACTGTTCTGGGTCTTACACACACTCTGTACTGTTCTGGCTTCAGATCCAGCTGAGCGCAGTATGTCACACTTCTGCCCCAGTTTTCCAGCGTCAAGTATTCAACCTTTATTTATCCTTGAGAGATAAAGAAGACATCGTCATTTTAGACAACATGATTAATAATGGTGTGCAGATGCTTTATCAAATTCCAACCTTGCATTGGAGTTAGGACTCCAACCCAAGCCGGTCTTTCATTAATATGCTGATGTTGTCATGTACCTGGTATCCATGGTGAAGGGGGTTGGCTTAGAGCAGGGGGGCCACACTGGAAAATAAGTCAACGGCCAGACATGTGTAGACATGCTTTAATTTAACTGAAAATGTGAACTATCTTTGACTGGGTTACTGCACGTCGACTTATTTTCAACATTTTTGTTGCTTTTTCCGTCTTTTTGTCGCTTTTTAATTCGTCGCATTTTCCTGACATTTTGTTGTTTTTTTTACTCAACTTTTGTCACGTTGTTGACATAAAGCCCTACAAAAGTCAGCAAAAAAGTTCCTTAGCCATCAGAGAATTTAGCAAATCAAGAAAAACTGTTTCCCGTCTTTTTTGGTTGGCGCATAACTCTGCTTGCCCAAATTTATTGTGAACCTAAATTGATATGCGGACCGGATCAAAATGTGCGAGGCGCCAGGTTGATTAGACATAATCATGTATAAAATCATCTGCGAGAAACAACAATTGCAACCTAGATCCTGTTCATATGTTCATTTTGAAATAATTTACAATGATCAGGATTGATGATTGATGTTATATTTATTATGTATAGTTATATTCATAATCAGGTGATCGAATTGACCTATCTTGGCCAGGAATATATTTTACTCTTCCTCTATTGCTACTACATGACGTATGCATATCAATGGGGGTGTTTCTATGTGTTCAATGACCCTAAGCGATCATGGCCTTGGGGAAACGTTTTCTAACTAAACTGTTACACTGCCACCTGGTGGTCAATACTAGTATGAAGCCAACCTACACACTAACGCATCTCATGTCCAGCCAAAGCATTATGTATTATATCCTTACCAGATGCCCAAACCATCTCAGCTGGCTCCTTTCAGCGGCTCTAGTCCGAGCTCCTCACGGTGACGGAGCTTCTCACCCTATCTCTAAGGAAGTAGTGTCCTAAATGTACCTAGAAAGTCTTTTTTCGAAAGCATAAATTGCTTTCATTTAGACAGAAATAGAGAGGGAAGACCTGCAGCAAAGGGCCCAGGGCCGGCCTGACTGTATCCAAAGTCTTTTAGCCAGCTGTCGGACTGCCAGCAGTCCCAAAAGATGCAGAGGCGAGCAGCCAGAGGAATGAGGCTGGCACCCTGCTTTACATTCTCTCCCTGGCATGGCCTACATTCAGCCCACACAGCTGGAACAACGCCCCGACCTGGGGACCTTCAACCATTTATTGATTGTGGAATCGAAGGTGGAGCAAGCAGAGATGTAGGACTGCTGGAGGTCAGAGCCCAGAACAGTGACGGGGGGGGGGTCATCTCATCTTTAGAGTCTGAGGCTCCATCGAGTCCCGCTGAAGAGACAGACAGAGAGAGAGATAGAGCAGGGGTCTTCAACGTTTCACCCAAGGACCCCTTAAAGCTCCAGTTTGTAATGTGTTTAGTTGTTCATTATCAAAATCTGTGTTGGCCGTTCACAAACTTGCCCTTTTTATGAATATTTAACACCACCATCAATTCCAAGTATTCCTTTTGGCTTGAAATTTAACATTTGCATTTGCATGAACTGGGGTAGACACTCCATATTCATGCTCCATCTTGAAATACGTTAGCTGGTAAGGGACATACAGGACGTACACATGATAACCTCACAGCTGCTGCTAATGCTGCTAATGGGTATCGTAGCTTCCCGGCCCCGGCAAGTTTGAAAAATTAAACGTGGAGGACCACACGTATTCAAAATCCAAATTTCAGGAACAGGAGTCTTCTTCACCCAGAAAAAGAAAAAGGTGATTGAAAAGAGCAAGAGACCGTCTTTTTGAAGCGTGAAGGCTACCGTAGCTGTAATACCTACTCTGAACTGCGTGGTGAGAGAGAGTTGATTGATATATGATCTCAACGCTAGATGGGAGAAACTCCCACACATTAGACCTTTAAAGCTTTATTGCGTAACTTTTTAATATTAATGAACGTCCGTTACATTCAAGCCATTACCAATTGAGTTGCTACAAAGCTAATTAAGACTATCAGCTCCACACAACTCTCTCTGTATCTCTCAGTATGACTATGTTCAGAAGATTGTGGCGTCCGTCATGTTTTTTTAATCCTCCGTGTCCTCCTTGGTTACTAGCAACTGTGTGGAGGGGGGGGGGGGGTGTGATCACGGAAGGCTTGTATCATGTGGACGCGCCGACAGTTTTGTTGTCATTACTTAGAATTCCTCATGGGGGACAGAGAAACTATGAACTATAGCTTTAACTGAGTGAGAGAGGGAGCACAGACCCCCTACTACATATATTGTATAAAATCATCAAGTTACATATTAAACTGGGCCTATAATAACATGTGGGTGGCCTAAAGCCTTTCTACATACCTTTTTAGCATAGAATACCAAGCTATTAAAATACAAATTGTTGGTATGATTTTATAAATCATCTTTTGTTTTTGTTTTATGTGTCACAGTGAATCCTTAGGATGAACTGTATCTGTGGATGGTTACCGTGGTGACTACCTTACCTATAGGCCAGTAAGCCTATCATCATTGGGGATTTATATTTGCTAATAATATGTTAGAATTATTTTAAGACATTTTATTTTTTGAAAAAACTTCCAAAAATGGACAATAATTTGGTGGCCCCCCCTGCAGTGACTCGGAGGACCCCTTAGGGCTCCCGGACCCCCTGTTGAAGATCCCTGGTCTAAAAGATAAATGTCAGTTGGGTGATGTGAATGAGCAACACTGTTTCAAATCAAATCACTGGATCATGTATGGCTCCATTTTTCATTTCACATGCATGTTCATCACCTCCATTTTTATCAATTCATTTTTGTTACTTCCACCCTTCCCCACATTGACGTTGGTGTGCTTTCTTAATTATGGCTTGACTTTTTTGCTAGAACTTCAAGGTGTTATCAAAGATGGTACCAAGTTATGTGTGTGGCTCGTGTACAGTACACGTAGAGGAGGAACTAGGTCACACATTCTATCTATATGAAAACATCAAAACCTGCTAAAATGTCTCACAAATCAGATTTAAACTTTACACATTTAATTCTATGACAGATTGTATAGCAATTTCTTTGCTCATTGTATAAAAAATGTGGATTGGTTTTCTTTTTTAGTGAGTTGATTATATTTTTCTTGACTTGTATAACATATATACAATAAAATATTTCCTCATCTAAAATTCAGTTTGATATCCTCAAGCTGACTAAGCTCTCCACGTACAAACAGTAGAAGGTCTACGACTCGCCCTGTTTCTAACCCTCACTCCTAATATAAGACATATCAAGGACTTGGCTGTCTCGTGTGCTTAGACAGACAGACAGCGGCACCCAGAGTTCCCATTCCATTTATTAGATATGCTTTATAAATAGACACATTCAGACACATATGTTGAAAGTATAAAAAATACAAGATTACAGGATTTTCTAGACATTTTAGTGAGGTCTCTTCTCCATTGTTATTTTAACTTGAATGACTGACGATTCATTTCTTTTTTTTCCTACACAGCATAGTAGTTTTCACTTTCACAAGTCCATTCATCGAGCAAGTTACTATCATCGTCATGTTAAAATGAGATCAGAGCATAGAAAACAGTCACATGCAGCCAGCAACTTTTCACTGAATCTGTACAGCCATCCCGTCAGCCACACAGGTGGAACTCAGTGAAACGGAATTTTAAATATATATGTACTTCCAAGTTTCACTACTTTGTCTTACAAATTCTAAGGAAAAGCTGATATCACAAGGGAAGAAGTTGAAATGGAAAACAATGATTAATGATGACGTTTCATTTATTATTCAACCTTAACTGAGGACTGATGGACAAATGATCCCTCACGTCGTCCAGATGTGTTAAGTCATTTGACAAATGGGGTCAAACCCCTTTTTTTTTTTTTAAATAGTTTGGATATTAGCATACAATATGTTGAATTTTTAAACTGTACTGTACGTTTTAAATCATCACCAGTGTGCTGGTAGGAAATTTGGGATTTAGGATGCTACAAAAACAAAATCAAGAAATATAGGGTATCCTAAGAGATGAGGCAACACGGCTAAGTTGCATTGATACATGTTTCTAAAACTTCTGCAACCAATGAGCAATGCAAAGGTTCTGATTAGCGAGAGAGAAAAACAAACAGAAAGGACAATATAAATCACACATGTATAAACCTAGTGCAGCACAAATACACAACTAATGTCTTCTTCAAGCATTTATGGATCAGATGTAGCTACTGTGCCAAAGCTGGCTCACCTTGTTCTAAGGACAATAACTCCTGCTGCTAATTCATTTATTTTTTATTCATAAATATATCTAAAAATACAACTCATCAACTTCAGAAATTGCATGATTACTTGGTATTATACCAAGTTTTGTTTTTGTAACTCTCACTATTCACAGTGTTTAAAACTGAACAGTACAGGCCAGCACCTACTGTGTGGCTGCTAACTGGCACCATTTTAATATCCATTATGGAGGTTGCTTTCAAGTCCAGTAGTGCTCCAGTTATTCTGCAGAACAGAACTAAATAACTTCTTAATAAACTCAATTTTCGCCATCTCCAGAATTTGCCATTAAACTCGAAGAGGAAAACGTTAAAGTGCTCATATTATTTTCCCCTTTCCTTTATTGTGTTATATATCATTTTTGTACACGTTATAGGTTTACAAAGTGAAAAAGCCCAAAGTCCCCCCCAAAGGGACTTACCATCTCCAACAGAAAACACTGTTCACAAACTGCTCCAAACAGCTCTACTGTAGTCCAGCCTTTACTTCAGAGACAAACGTGGTCACTTTGGAACACACGTTATAATGCTCACCTAGCTGCTAGCATGGCACGCCCTCATACTCTGCTTCTGACTGGCTAGTAGTCCTTACCTAGGTACTGTCAGGGCACGCCCTCATACTCTGTTTCTGACTGGTTAGTAGTCCTTACCTAGGTACTGTCAGGGCACGCCCTCATACTCTGCTTCTGACTGGCTAGTAGTCCTTACCTAGGTACTGTCAGGGCACGCCCTCATACTCTGCTTCTGACTGGCTAGTAGTCCTTACCTAGGTACTGTCAGGGCACGCCCTCATACTCTGCTTCTGACTGGCTAGTAGTCCTTACCTAGGTACTGTCAGGACACGCCCTCATACTCTGCTTCTGACTGGCTAGTAGTCCTTACCTAGGTACTGTCAGGGCAAGCCCTCATACTCTGCTTCTGACTGGCTAGTAGTCCTTACCTAGGTACTGAGCATGTGCAGCTCCCAACAAAGATGTTACAGCAGTGAGATGTCTCACTCTGGAGCTAAAACAGAGAGCTCAACACACAGGGTGAAAAGAGGAGCTGCAGCAATGTGCAGTACAACAAAAATATGGTGTTTTTTGAAAATTAAACCATGTAAACCTATTCTGATACATCCACTAAATACAATTATGAACCAGAAAATGAGCATAATATGAACACTTTAACTTTCAGTGTAGTACACAATAAGATTCCGTGCCTTTCTTTTCTTTCTTTTTTTCAAGAAGCACAAGCGTCTCTTCTTCAGCTTTCATTATTTTCTAATGATTTACTTTGCCACCAAAACTTTCAACATTTTATCTCAATTTCAGAAAAAACTTTCTTTACAGATGTGTATAATATAATATATAACAGAAACAGCTCCTTCTACAGGAATGTGGTACTTAAGTCATGAAGCAACTTTGCATAGAAAGTATTTCTGTAGCTAAGAAAATAATGTTTTGTTTTTCATAATATTTTCAGCATGATATACCATTAAAGTCGCATATGAAAAATAGTCATGTAGTCACTTACAGAAATTGACTCTCTCATTTAAAGAGGCTGAGTTTTAAAAACATGATAATAATTGCTAATAATTTTTGCTAATAATTTGCAAAAATCAAAATACCATAATGTCATCTAAGGTAATCCCTACCAAAGGGAATGTGTTGTAACAGTAAATGACCAGTATACAGATACATAACTTGTTTTGGATAAAAAGTATGTACTTGTTAAAATTATTAAAATAAATAATGTACTGTACTCATTCTGCACCTGACAGGAAATATTCTGAAAAAGAATAATACTGACCAAGCAGACATGAATATATATAATTTTGATAACAAAATACTTATCTACAAATGTTTGTAATTGGATTGATATATAAATATGTGTAACAATATATATGTATTTCTATACATATATATTTACAACAAAAGGTGCACTTAAATAATGTCATCAAGGAGATGCGGGGTGCCTACCCAGTCCAACGTCCTGGGCTCAGAGGCAGCCATAATCATGCACATAAACTGTTTACCGGTCCTCTTATCAATAGGATAAATAGTTGTGGGTGTGAACCTTCTGTTACTTTCCACAAACTCACAGAGCAGCTGATATACCCGTGGGTATTCATGGCGTAGGAAAACCCCTCGAATCCTTAACTCCCGTTGTATATTTATAAAACAGATTTCCCTAGCCTTCCTGCCTTCCTCTCCCTCTTTGTCAATATCTGCTGTTCCAGGGGGTGGAGTGAGAATAAGCGTTTCCATGTCACTTTCTTTCTTGTGAACCTTTCTCTCAGGGCTGAAGGAAGCCAGTGCTACCTTTGCATATTTTCTGACAGTTGGAGCTTGGTTCCTTGGTGATGGCCCGTCAGGCAATTGGTCACCAACAGCAATGGATACATTCAAGATAAAACATTCGTTAGGGTCGTACTCTTTACCAGCTTCCTGCAGCTCCTTACAGTACTCCCCTAGGTTGTCCTTGAAGCTTTCAAGCTCTCGGAGGGACAGGTATGTAGGAGACATATGTAGACTATCCAGGCCATACTGCAGGAAATTACTGGATGACGCAGGATTTGGAAAACCAAGGAACAGGACTCCTCTACCTCGAGAAAGGTAGCCAACTTTGGCAATACGGGAAAAGGCTTTGTGGACGTCAACAGTCTCCCGGCAGTGTTTGATGATGTGACGGCATATGCTGCCAATTCTTCCATACAGGCAGCTTTCTTTATGAATGTCCCAGTCCTCCCTGCGACAGTTACGAGAGCAGTAGTAAGTGTAGCAGCTGTGGCAGGATTTAAAATATAGGCAAGCATTAAACAGGGTCTCTGTCCTCCGGCATTTGTTGTTAGAGCACATCATTGTATCATCCTCATCTGGGCTCTGATCTGGGGAGCACTCATCGGCACTCTTCATTGCATCACTGGCCCCGTCCATGTCTCGAAAAGCATCAGGATTCATTCTTATTGACATTGGCTGTTTGTCAAGAGGAGCTGGTTCCTCTGTACATGCCCTTGAGCTCTTCCTAGACAGAGACACTGCTTCTTCCTCATCAATTAATTTCTTTAGTTGATCGAGAATGTCCTCACTCGCCCTTCTACTGGGTGGCTTGTAATCTGTCACAAGATCTGCCAGAAGCTCATCAAGTTGTTCAAGGCTTTGCTGTAGGGAGGCATTGTCGTGTGTCTTCTCTTTGGTTGAGCTTTCAAAGTCACGCTGAGACAGTTCTGGAACCTGCTGGGTGCTTCTGGAGTCAAGGATGTCCCAACTAGCAGACCGTCCTTCCGCCTTATTAATTTTTCCTGGTCGAATGTCATTATCAGTGATTGTTATCTCGGGAGTGACAAACCAGAGTTTACTAGCAGTGCTCTTTGATGTCTCTGTTGGGCTTTTGTCAATTAGTGAGTTATCAGACAATGATAAGGCTGCATAGCGTCTTGGTGAACTGGAAAGATTTACTACCACTGGTTGTGGTTTGTCTCCTGTGGCTGCTGCAGGCTTCCTCGAGTCAAGAAGATCATCATAGCTCTGACCCCGCTGTACAGGAAGAGGCTGTTCCTTCTCTACACGAGAGTTGAGAATATTGTCCCAGGACCTTGAGTACGATTTAGAATCTGTGCCAATTCTTTGCGGTTCTACACATGGGTTGGCATACCATGGTGTTAACACAGGCTCTTGACGAACTCTGGTAGGAGTGACTTGAGATACATAAGAAGCAGGATTGGTGGAATAACCAGATGCATCTGAGCCGTACCAGTCATCTGTTTGTGCCTGAATCACTCTAGCATGTCTCCGGCCCTCCGTGTAATACGCCCTTGCTGGGACATGATGCTCTGGTGGCATTGCATACATGTCACTGGAATAATAAAACCTTGGCGGAGCAGTCTGGATTTGATAAGACCTTGGGTCATCGCCATAGAATATTCTTGTTGGAGGTGTCTGTATGATGTATGGCCCTGGTTCATTTGCTGCATAGGGTTTGGGATACCCTGTCTGCACAGAGTAAGGATAGGGCTCCATCTCAGGATAATAGGGTCTTGTAGCTACAGCATGCACCATTCGAGTCCTTGGATCTTGTACATATTGCACCTTTGGAGTATATGTTTGTCCTGGTGTGTAGCCTTCATCATGAAAGCAAGAACTTGGTTGGGGAGGAGCAGTAGTAACATATCTCCCTGGGTCATCTGCATAAAAGAACTTGGTTGGCACATTAGGACTGGAATGAGCTCTGCGCTCCCTACCATAGTAATCACCTGATGAAGGCATTCTTTGCAGGGGAATCTCCATGGGTTGAAGGCAACTATTTGGCATGCTGCGGGAATATTGATAAGCTTGCCTACGCTCTGTACCTAACGAATCAGTTGGAGTTGGTGTTCTTGAGTAGGAGAAATAGCGTGGTACAGTCAGACTCCTACTTCCCCCACTGTGGTGCCTCTGCCAGGGAATATCCACATGAGGTGTAGCTTGTTTCCGTCCTGTATGATGTAATGCTCCATCATCAGGTTTGATGTCCACCCGACACCTGACATGAGGGCTAGTTGCTGGTTTATCCAGCCCTCCATCCTCAGAATTATCAGCAGCATAGTGAGGTGAGTATCTACTGCTGTCACCTATTTGAGGCTGCAACTTAATGGGATGGACATCGTGCATATGAGCCCTAGTTGCTGCATGGGAGGACTCCCTATGCGGTGATACTTCTGGTCTCCAGCGAGAGTCTCTTGGAGCCCTTTGGGACTCCCTGCCCTTCCTCCCAGAAGATGAGGACCCGTCAAAAGACACAGGGGTGAGACTGGTCTGGACCCTAGGGGCACTTTTTGACCTGGTCCTTCTTTTTTGTTCTGGGACAACAACTTCACTGGTCATATCGGTTGATATTGGTTGAGGAGTTAACCTATGGCTGAAAATGTCTGGAGCAGAGAAGCGGTATCTCTGCTGGCGGCCCAAAGCATTCCAGGCAACATCTGGGTTGGCTGCATGCCTATCGGCCTTCTTGTATGGGGACTCCATTGAGTATTTTTGTGATTTTGGGTACTCCAATGACTTATAGTCAAAGGTTTGGCAGTGCCTCTTATTGACTTTGCTCTTACTGTCCTCCAGTGTGCTGTGATTTATAGAATCACATTGTTTGGAGGGTTGCAAGGACTTGTAGTGTGAAGAAATGGGGACCACTTTAATATCTTGATGCACAGTTGATACCAGTATGTTAGGAGGGTCTGTGCGTGTCATCTTAAAGGGACTCCTCTAGTTTTCGCCATTAAGTTGCTTTAGTGTTGATGTTGCCTGGAAAGGTAAACAAAAGAATTTTAGTTAGTGACATATATGTAAACTAGTGCAGTGCCCGTTGAAAATGTGCCTGTTTGGAACGGGCCGATTGCTTGGCCTGTGGTATTACTGCTTGTGGAATTCATCAAAACCAAATTGTACACCAAAATTACTTGCAGAAGGACCCCAAACCACTTCATATGCAACTCCCCTGTATAGCCTACTACTAACATACTGATTTACCTGACAGAGAATGTTGCAGATTCAGAATGTAATCACAAAATATCACAATGACAATGTGGAGTAATCAGACATTAGCCTCATGGCAGTGCACTACCCACCAGCCAGAGATTTAGTGATTCACGGGGGTATTTTGGCGACGGTAATGTTTTTAGTTAGCAGTAGACTTAATTAACCCGGGGTGAGTCTGATGAAAAGTGCTGTCTGCCCGGTTCAGTTCTGAAATTTTCACTCATTGCACAGCGCTGTAAAGGAATAATCTCTGAGATTACATTATGTTCTGCCTCTGGTTAGAAGTGGTCAATGTAGGCTGTAGCTCACAGCAACTTAATACTATATAATGTCTGGCTTTTGTTTGATATTTAGTGTTGGCAAATGGCTTTTTGTTGAGTTTCGTCTTAGCGAAAAAATAACACTGAAAAAAAAACAGTCGCGATGTTCCTTTCAGCTGTCCGCTTGTGCTCCAGGAAAGTGATGAAAAGTTAGTTTGTTATATCCAGCAATCATGTAGCTGACTAGCTGTTCTGCATGTGGCGTGCAGGTTACCTTCCCACCAAACACGCCCCCAAACACAGACAACGATGTGACTCAAAAACAGTGTCTGGTAGCCTGCCTATAAGTGGCATCACGCTCTGTCTGCCACTTGTTGTCTGTAGCTGGTTGTGCTTTGCATGTGTGGGATTCTGAAACGTCCTTAAATTCGGGAATTGTCGTTTGTTTAGTCAAAGTCAAAGACAGTTCAAAGTAGTGCAACTTTGCACATTTTTGTGGGTCTGAGGTGTATGTCACATTTTAGCTGCCAAAGCTCCGCTGCTCTCTGTCTCTGGTCCTCAGGGTGAGAGGGGGAGTGGCCAGCGGCTAGAGCGGCAAAAGCCGATGTCTATTTAACGATATCTTTTGCATTTCTAATCCAGACAACGTAAAACTTGGCACCGCACTTACTCGTGCCCGTAGCAAGACACCTGTCAAGTTTGAAATCCATCGGACTAACGGTTTGAGAAATATGCGCATAACACACACACACACACACACACACACACACACACACACAAAGCATCAGCTAAATGACATGTAATGTAACAGACAGATGTTTCTGCAATTTATAGATAGATGGATCATGTATTTATATATTGCTTTTCTAGTCAACTACTCAAAGCGCTTTTACATAGTTCAGGCACCATTCAAACATTTGATTTAATATGATATGAACATATTCAAATTGCCAGGTGTTGTTGTGGAAGACAACTCCGTTTCGCTCTCCCTCTCTCTCTCTCTCTCTCTCAGCATGGCGTTCTCTCTCTCTCTTTCTCTCTGTCCTTTTTTAAATGAGCCAGGAAGTCAATAGAAAAGCCTAACTTTAATTTTAATGTTATTAAACAAAGAGAAATGTTGTCCCCTCATCCTAAAATGGTCCTAAATCAATACTACAGTACTTCCTTGTTTTATGAATAAAGCAGTACACAAGTTAAAGTAGACGCACGTTTGTGTGTTTGACCAACCAGCGACGGTCATCCCTCTACACCCTGACCCGAAGCTTCCTATACTTTCAGAAAATACTACCCCTGACCAGGTACTTTTTGGGGGGGGGGGGTCACCAGAACTAAATTTAGACCCTGGTGCCTGCGGTCGAAACAGAACTGGTTCCTCAAAAGGTTCCTGCAGTCGAAAAAGGGCTTTATTGGTTGGTTGTGGTAGTGCGCCAAGGGTCGTAGCAATTTTCCAGCAACGGCAGGAACTGTTAACAATGCCTGATTTAATTTCTGTTTCTAAGGAAGGAAATGCACTCAGGGATACATACAATGTATTTTGGCGAGAAATACTGAATGTAAACAGAAAATTTGTTTACAAGAAAAAAGCTGCTGAGCTTCGAGTAGGCCCCAACCTCTGCTATATGTCTGTATCTCTGAATATGTTGCTGCTAATCCAAGAGTATTGGAGTCTGATTGGCCTGAGGAGGGCATCAAGTCCAAATTTCAAAGTCCAGTTTTGATTTTGTCAAGTCAATTTTTTCTTAAGACTAGAAAGTAAAGCTACAGGCAAGATTGAAAGCAAATCTATTCACACACACCACTCATGGGTCATTGTTCTGTTATTTGTGCTGCTTATACTTCTATACTTGTGAAGACCCTCAATGATATAATGCATTACCTAACCCCTAACCTTACCTTAACCATCACAACTAATGCCTAACCCCAACTGAACCTAATTCAAAGCTCACTTATGTTCATAAGAATTTCTGTGCAACTCTATGCAGATGTCCATGCCACACACAGGAGAACTAGCTATGCCTAAAGTGAATCACATTTACCTTCACAATGATATGTTAGGTTCTCTGTCATCACCTGTACTGTATCTTAATATAGGCTAAGTCAGGGGTCTTCAATGTTTTTTAGCCAAGGACCCCTTAACTGAAAGAGAGACGGAGCAGAGACCCCTACTACATGTTGCAAACTAGGTCTACAACAACTTGTAAAGCAGCCTAAAGCCTTTATAGATACCTTTTTACTATTCAAATAGCCTAATAATTGTTGGCTTGATTTTATAAATCATGTTTTGATGGTAAACATACATGTGGCACAGTGAATCCTTAGGGTGAACTGTATCTGTGGGTGACTTCCTTACCTATAGGCCAGTAAGCAGTGGGGACTTATATTTACTAATAATATGTTGGATTCATGTTAAGACTTTTTAATTTTTGAAAAAACTTTAAAAAACTAACTCCGGACCCCCTGTTGAAGATCCCTGGGCTAAGTGAACTGGTGATTTTGGTGTTCTCATCTAGAAATGCGTCTGTTTCTGTTGTCAGACAGTGAAACAAAATGGAAAATAGTGATTTGATTGCTGTTAAAGGCGTACAGTAGATTAAACACTGCTTTGCCAAAAAATCAATCAAATCATCATTTTATATTCATGTCAGCCATCTGACAAAACAGCATACAGTAAACTACAGGTTTTCTTAATGCCTGTGTCTGAGCAGGCTTACGTCATCCTTTTCCAAAACCTTTATTCCTCATACCCACACTTAAATGTAAATGCTGTTCTGTTTAGATGTATCCACTCTGGACTCTGCACTGTTTAAAAATCCTGGAGTGATTATCTTTTTCAAATATTTTATACAAATGGCCTATATGTGATTACTGCATGGAGGCAGTGAATAATGTTAACATGAAATGGACTGTGGCCTACCACTCTTGTGGATTAGCTACTGTATCTGGTTGGAAGAAGCTT
This sequence comes from Sander lucioperca, assembly GCF_008315115.2. Taxonomy (NCBI): domain Eukaryota; kingdom Metazoa; phylum Chordata; class Actinopteri; order Perciformes; family Percidae; genus Sander; species Sander lucioperca. The sequence goes on from NC_050186.1 coordinate 7,664,059, forward strand.
TTTGAAACCTAAAATATCTATTCAGTATGAAGTTTAACCACCAGTTGCTTTTTCTATGAGCAGCAAAAGGCTGAGTACCTTGTGGCCCTCTGTGTAGTTGTTGTCGGCAAATTAGTTTATTTTGCCGTGTATTAGTGTAAGTCGAGGTTTAGTCAAAGGCAGTTCATGAATTGTAGCCCAGTGAATAATAAATGATACCATTTGGTGCCTCTGATTACACTGACTGCACTCACAATCCACATGAATTTAACATATGATTTAGAAGGCAGCAGTTAAAAGTGCATGTGTGCATTCTTTAAAAATGTAGTTTTGTGAGTGAGTGGTGGGATTTGTCTACGACCAGCCACATCAGAGAAGAAACTTGGTGATTCTGAACTAGTAAAAGTCATTAATAAAGTGATGACATATTTAGATGTTTACCAACACTGTAATAATTCAACAAAAATGATTTGGGGGGTCTGTTAGTTATGAAATCATGATCTCTATTTGTATATAACTGTTTGTATAATGAATACAGGGAATGAAAGAGTAGAATTACAAAGATGCGGGAATTAAAAGATGGCTTCCATAATAATAAACAATACAAGCTGCTGCAACCTGTGTGGACCCCCGCAAGAGATGGAGCTGACCCAGATTGAGCAACTGGTGGAGCAGACGCTCAGCCTGCAGCAGATGGAGGATGATTATGGGGTTGACATGGCTGATGTCTTCCTAAAATCCTGTTGCAACTGCAGCCGAGCGCACATTTGTAAATATCGTTTTAAAAGAGTGCAACTGTCAGAGTGTAGTAACAGTTCAGTGAAGGTCATGTTTGAATTGAATGTTCACAAACAACAAGAGGTCTTGCTCCTGTCCACCGTACTGTAAATGCTATCAGCACACATGTAGAGTGTTTAAAGGTTGGTGGACTGGATATAATTGGAAATGGATCCAATTCACAGTCATCTTTCAATGCCCAACACTGCTCACTATATTCATGAATACTCAAACACATCTTGTCTTCTCTGGAATATGAGTAATAGACAAGTCCTCCAGATTAATAAACAAAATACACATAGAAATGGAAATATAGGCCTTTGCCCACCAAGTACGTATTTTTTGTCAGAAATTGTCACATATTTAAAAATCTGTGTATGGAACTGAAAATATATTTCAGTAGTTATTCATAGTTTTCAGTCATGTGCACGGTTGGGCATCGTTTTGATTTTTAATCCAATTCCAATTCCGATTCTTCCTTTTGATTCCGGTTCTTTGAGGGCTGGAGTTGAAACGGGTCATATGCTTATTTCCTCCTTTTCTATATATATTTATATTCAGATAATATTTCTTTGTGATGGATCCGGTGAACGTGAAGGGTGGTGGTTTTCCACTGTCGTTCAGCCCGCTGACATGTACGCCGAAAACGGCGAGTGGAGTCATTTAACCATGGGGATGAGTTGACAGAGGGAACAAGTCGCATTTTTTTCAGAAGACAACACTGCACTTTGGTCAAAAGCTGCAGAAAACCTTTCAGCTGAGAAGCGATTTAAGATGCGAGAACAGCTTATACGTTTACTGGGCAGTAAATCTAAATAATAAATAAATAAAAACAAAAGACAGGCTGAATAAAACGCAGTCATGGTCAGTAACATGCAGCTCCTCAGAACAAACAGAGGCAAGATTAAGACCAAGTGTAAAAACAAGGTCCAAAGTATGATCCCTGGCGTATGTGGGACCAGACACCTGTTGGATACAATTAAAAGACTCCGTGACATTAAGAAAATGTCATCGACGTGAATATTAAAATCACCAACCATAACCACTTTTTCCAACCCAATAATAGAGGACAAAAGATCCCTGAATTCAGAAATAAAAGAAGTGTTTGAACCAGGGGGCCGGTAAATTAAAACACAATAAAACAGATTTGAACTACCAACTTTGGTCACCTGTAGTTCAAATGAGGAAAAAACCCCAATGGTTACTGTCTGACTTTGAAAACAGTTTTTACTAGGGCTGTCAAAATAACGCATTCATTTCGATTAATTAATCTGAGAAAAAATAAATATTACTCTGTGGTAATAGGCATAGGACAATCAAAGGCTACACTCGACTTAAAGCAGCAGCACAAACAAACAAGATGTCATGTAAAGACACACCATGCAGGTCCAGCTCACGTGAAAGAAAGCTAACAGAGAAAGGCCAAGAGATGCATGACCAAGACACCAGAAAACGTGAGAAAGCATTTAACAAGACCTATGACTCTTGGAAGCTGGTAGCAAGGGAGACTAGGAAAAAATTAAAAACCCTCTGTTCATCAGAAAACCTTAATGAATTACAGCAAGACATTCAAGCAAAGCATGATGACGTAGGCCAGCAGTATGAACCTATCCTACATAACAGTAACACCACACCAGAGATTGTAAAGAAAATGGATGCCTGTGTTACGCTAACAAAAGACATTTGTGACCTCATAAGTAACCGTCTAGAGACTATTAATCAAGATTATAATGACCAACTTAAGAAGGAAAGGGTAAGAGAAACATTAAACAAAGATGAATATGGGTCTGTCTTTGGCCACACCAAAACTGAAACGGTAAGCTCAGCAGAGTCACCGGAGAGATTGAGCAACCACTCCAGCTCAGCCAGTACCCACAGCAGTAGAGTAGATGCACAAGCAGAGCTTGCGGCTAAGCTGGAACAATCAAAAGCCATGAAAGAAATCCAAGCACAGCAAGCACATCTTCACAAGTTAGAGGGTGAATGGAAACTTAGAGGCAAAAATGTTGGCAGAAATTAAACAAAAAGAGGTGGAAATGCAACAACAGTTGGAACAAGAGAGAGCCAAATTGCAGCAGTTACAAGCGGCAAAAGACGTTGCCATAGCAGCAGCTCGTGTGAGAGCATATGATGATTTTGAAGGTTTTGAGAACCATGATGAGGAGATTAATGATAAAACTAACTCTGCTTGCTGCAGAATGGAAACTGAACCTCGATTAAATCCTGATGCTGCATCATTCCAACCTCACCAAGCTGCTCCTGAAGTGACAATGACCCAGGAGTCTGCACACAAGCAAACCACAAGTTGCTCAAAAAACTACCAGAATGGATCGTGCGCAAGTGGAGTCGAATTGTTGTAGAGGAACTTGACACATCTGGAAGCTATCCAGATCTTGCATGCTTCACAAAGTTCCTGAGCAAAGAGGCACGGATAGCCTGTAACCCTATTGCTTCTCCATCGTTGATAAATTTCAAGGCCACAGATGAAAGATCACCAAAGAGAGCCAAAGCTCTCAACACAAATACACAAACAAAGAGTTTCGCTCAGGAGAAGAAAGAAACAAACGGCAGTAAACCAAAATCACCTTGCTCCGTCTGTAAAAGTGAAGCTCATAACATCACCAAGTGTCCCACCTTCGCAGCGAAGAGTGGTGAAGACAAAAGGGCATTCATCTGTGAAAATCGGCTCTGCTTTGGGTGCCTGAGGAAGGGTCACATGACCAAAGATTGTAAGAGGCGACACACATGCAACATATGCAGCCGTCGTCACCCAACCTGCTTGCACGAAGACAGGAAACAAAGACCTGTGGAAGCAACAACGAATAGCTCCACTTCCACAGAAAACCATGCAAGCTTGGAAACGCACAAGGTCTTATCCCATGCATCAACACAACGTGCTTCTGCTACCTCAAGTATCGTCCCAGTCCTTGTGTCTTCAATACCAGAGCCACACAGAGAAGTACTTACGTACGCAATACTGGACACAGAGTGACTCAACGTTTGTCTTAGAAGATGTACTTAACAAACTGAATGTTGATGCCCAACCAGTAAAACTGAAATTGAGTACTATGACGGCTATTGACACAATCATATCGAGCAAGAACGTCCATGGTCTACAAGTTCGAGGACTGCACTCTAAGAATCACATCCAAGTACAGCAGGCCTACAGCCGTGACTTCATCCCGGTGGACAAGTCTTACGTCCCAACGAAGGAAACAGCATTACTGTGGCCTCATCTCAGACATTTGGCAGATAAGCTACCACCCCTTCAAGACTGTGATGTAGGGCTCCTGATTGGATATGACTGTCCATCAGCACTAGCTCCTCTTGAAGTTATCATTGGGGACAAAAATCAACCGTTTGCACAGAGATCAGAACTAGGATAGAGTATCACAGGCACATCAAACCCCCACCTAGACAGACAAGGAAGTCAGAGTTTTGTGCATCGGCTCACAGTAAAAGAACTGCCAATTCCATCGGCGACAGATGTTCTAAAAGCCCTAGAATCAGACTTCGCTGAGAGAACTTACGAAGATAAATATGTGTCTCAGAATGATGTTCATTTCATACAGTTCCTCAGTAACAACATCACACAGAAGAAAGACGGACATTATGAGATGCCCCTCCCTTTCAAGGGCAACAGTCCAACCAACCTACCAAACAACAAGAGGCTAGCCACAGTTCGCCTGCAGTGTCTTAAGAAGAAATTAAAGACCAATAAACAATATTATGATCAATACAAAACATTCATGGAAGAAACAATTAACAAGGGTGATGCAGAGCCTGCCCCTACAACATCTGAGGGAGCGACGGAGTGGTAACTTCCGCATCACGGCATCTATCACCCCAGAAAACCGGACAAGCTGAGAGTCGTATTCAACTGTTCAGCCAAATTCCATGGTGTTTCTCTAAACGACACTCTACTAACTGGGCCTGATCTTATCAATCCTCTGGTAGGAGTTCTTTGCCACTTCAGGAAGGAGGCCACAGCGATCATCTGTGATAACGAAAGAATGTCTTACCAGTCAGTGTCATGTTAAAAGGTGAACTTGACATAAAGATTGATGAAGAGGTTTTCTGGACAGATTCACAAGTTGTGCTTGGGTACATTAACAATGATGCCCGTAGGTTCCACATATTTGTTGCGAACCGTGTTCAGCTGATAAGGGATAACAGTGATCCCAGTCAGTGGCACTATGTGGACACCGCAGAAAACCCGGCAGATTATGTGTCCCGAGGTCTTCGTGCTTCAGACATTCATTCAACAAACTGGCTGCAAGGACCGAAGTTTCTCTGGGAGCGTGAATTACGTCTAACACCCAGCGCTCCATCAGAATTACTCGTTGGTGATCCTGAAGTCAAGACAATTCAGGTGCTTGCAACAGAAGTCAAAAACTACAATGACATCCTCAGGCGTCTAAGTCAGTTTTTACTCTTGGACGACAATTCTTAAAGTAGTTGCAAGAATCAAGAGGCTGGGGTCTAAACCGAAACAACACCGTGAGTATGTGACTGTTAAGGAGCATGAGAAGGCTGCAGACGAGCATGTCGTACAGCAGCAAGCCTTCCCCCAGGAGATAAAGATGCTTCAGGGTAAAAAAGACCTTCCACACTCAAGCTCTCTTTTCCGTCTCGACCCTATCTGGTCTGAAGGACTCCTCCGTGTTGGTGGGAGATTGAAACAGTCATCGCTGTCACAAAGTCAAGCACCCAGTCATCTTACCAAATAACAGCCACATCACCAAGCTGATTGTGTCCCATTTCCACGCTAAGACATGCCATCAGGGTTGAAGCCAGACTTTAATGGAGCTTCGGGCCAATGGATTCTGGGTAATTGGTGGGAACAAGTTGGTTGCTAAGCTGATACACACTTGTATGTTTTGCAGGAAACTGCGACGCCCGACAGAGAGACAGCGAATGGCCGAACTTCCCAAAGAACGTGTCGAAGCTTCAGCACCTTTCACATACAGCGGCATGGACTGTTTCGGCCCTTTCATTGTAAAGAAAGCCCGCAAAGAATACAAAAGATACGGCTTGATTTTCACATGTCTGTACTCTAGAGCTGTTCATATTGAAATGCTCGAAGATTTGTCAACAGACTCATTCATCAACTCATTGAGATGCTTCATCAGTCTGAGAGGAGCTGTTCAACAACTACACTGTGACCAAGGCTCTAATTTTGTTGGCGCCAGAAATGAGCTGAAGGAAGCACTTAAACAATGTGACACTAAGCTACTGGAAATCTTCCTGACTGAGAAGCAGTGCGAATTTGTCTTCAATGCTCCCTCTGACAGTCACGCAGGCGGTGTCTGGGAACGCCAGATCAGAACTGTTAGAAATGTGCTGAATGCCACCTTTGCACAGTGCCCAGGTCGACTTGATGACGCCTCCCTCAGAACACTGCTATATGAGGCCATGGCTATTGTTAACAGCCGCCCGTTAACAGTGGATGGAATCAATGATCCTCAGGCACTGGAGCCTATAACACCGAATCACCTCATTATGATGAAATCTAAAGTTGCTCTTCCTCCTCCTGGAGTATTTGTCAAGGAGGACCTGTATGCGACAAAGAGGTGGAGAAGAGTTCAGTATCTTATCGAACAGTTTTGGAGCCGCTGGAAAAAGGAGTATCTGCTGAACATATCCATGAGACAGAAATGGCACTCACCTCAGCGCAACCTCAAAGTGAATGATATTGTCATTATTAAAGACGACAACCTCCCAAGAAATCAGTGGCAACTTGGATGAGTGATTGAGACTGTTCAAAGTAGTGATGGCTTACTTCGTCGAGTTAAAGTGCAAGTTGGGGAGAGGAAACTTCATAAAAAACAAGATCCTCCCTCCAAGCCCTCAGTTATTGAGAGACCAATCAAAAATTGGTGCTCCTCCTTGAAGACTGATTAGAAGAATGTGATTGACAACACTGCACACACTGCTTTATTATGCATGATGTTATAGTTACACCTTTGATAGCTTAACTTCAGGCTATTCATTTCTTAGAGTCAAGGAATCCTGTACAATTCATTTACTCTTCGTGTATTTGTTCATTCATTGTACTAGGATTTGGTGGGAGTGTAAATGTCTGATAAATTGCATTAATATTCTCCTACACATTATTATATTTCTGTGTTAACAAGACATTGTAGTTCTACAGTGCCACCTTGTGGTCTGTTCTGCTTTTATTTTGAAAAGCGCCGTTTTCTTCTTCTGATGTTTTTGTGATGCTAAACTTCCTGCTACTCTCTCTTCGCAATGTGGTGCTCACGCATCGTCGGAGGAACGGTAAAAACTTGTAAACACATTAGTTATTTATCATGTTCATCCATTTGAATCCTGTAAAGAAAGAGTTTACATTGTGATTTACTTTATTATTTTTTGTATTATTATTTCTAAGAGCTCTGAACTGTGAGGGTGTGTCGAGCTAGAGAGCATGCTAGCTGATGGAAGAAACTCTTTGATTAGCGCCCTTGGAGAGCGGAATGAGGTATGAAGGAAAATGTGTGGAGTGTATATTATTATCAGAAGGGATCTTGTTTAAGGAAAAGAGAATGTCATTACTTCATTTGCATTGGGTGTAAACATGATTAATATGTGAACATGATTTATGTGCGAATTATTTGTGAAACTACATAGAAGCATTTTGTATTTCTTCTGTTTTATTCTGTAGTTTTCACGGTGTTCATGGTGCTTATGGTGCATGGTGCTCGTTGAGAGGAAGAAATAAACCGACACCCATTTGAAACTCTCTGCGTTTTGATCAATAAATCCAAAGGGCCGCTACACATATATGTCTGGTGGACAATAGTCAAACATAGTATTTTGATAAAATGCTAGAGATAAGCTCCTTCTGATTAGATAGTATATCAAAAAGTTTCTCCCATAATGATTGCTGGTAAGATAAGCAGATACAGATTGCATTATAACAGGTATACATGGGGTCTTTGTTTAGTCTTCTTGCTTAAACTGTAAGATTTATAGTAAAAATGCAAATTTATGACAGAGAGGTTATTGCTAATAGGCCCAAAGAAGGACACTGAGTGGAATTTAAAATGACGATGGAAATGTATCCAGATCTTTAAAGTGGACATACAGAAAGTCCCATCAACATGGTTCCTATAGCCCTGCAACACTGACACTCGCTTCCACTCATTCATAATGTACACAGATACTTAGTGTGTGTTAAAATATTGTGAACAGGGTTAAAAATAACATTTACTTGTAATTGAGGATGGCCTGTTATAGGCTGATGCCTTTCAGCCACAGATGACTGCATGAAGTGAGCTTTACACACTTCACATGTCAGTTCTCCTGCAAGTGGCTTCTGAGGGTGTGCACATGACATTACTGAACGTAAAAATCCTAGTGCTGATACTAATGCAGTCTAAAGTTTACATGTAAGGTGGGTCATTCCTATGTAACACCTTGAATGGAAACAATAAAAAAATAAGGGCTGGTTATTGCCTCAAACTGGTCCCTTCTTCAAGAGATAGTGACTATCCAGTGTAATGGATGTCACTTCTCCAGGGGAAGTGTAGTAGTTACTTCTGGTCAGTGATTATTGTGAGCACTGTTTTTATGGTGCATTGTGGGTATTTTCTATGAAGCTGAACTCTCAGTGCACTGCAACACTGCACCATTGGCACTGAACAACCTAGAACATGTCTCTCCGGGCAGAACTAATTCATCTTCTCTACACTTACCCTCCCCCAACATCAACATTTAACCCTACACACTGATTCCCCCGTATAATACTGACACATTTACACTTTGGGGGGAGCTCTGTTCCACAGTTGTATATGGGGCATTGTAAGTCACCAATTTTGTCTTTCTGTCATCATTCCTCCTGCTCATACTGGCCACTAAAAGATCTCTTCCTACTGCAATTCCAATTAGAGACTACATCTCTAAAGCCCTAATCTTGTGCATAAATATATTCAAAAGTTTATCTGAATGTAATATGAGGGTTCAGTTGTAGGTAATCAATATCTTTTAGAGTGACAGTCTGTTTAGTATAAAATCCCCTCTTAATGGAACCAGAAAAGGAACGTTAGTTAATACTCAAATTTCACATCATACAAGAGCTTCTGGTCAAATGGTAGCGATTCAATTCAATTCAATTTTTTTTATAGTATCAAATCATAACAAGAGATAACTCTTAATACACTTTACAGATAGAGTAGGTCTAGACCACACACTTACAAAGACCCAACAATTCCAATGATTCCTCCCTGATGCGCTCCCTATTTAAAACATAATAGATGTAACAGTAAACCTAATGTGGAAGGCTCTGTTTTATGATATACTTTGATTTAGATCCCATATCTTGCCTTCTCTTAGGTAAGATTTGTTTTTTTTTTGCATTAAGGTGTATCAAGACAATGAAACTAGGGATGTACCTATCCGATACTGGACTCAAATATCTGGATCGAGTATAGGAGATGATGGGACCTATCTGTTCAGTTCAATTCTGTTTATATACTATTGCATACTTTTTGAGTTTGACACATTTGTGACATTTTGTTTAACAAATGTAGGAAAGCAATTAAAGCCACGCCTCATGCTGCCTTACACATAAAAGAATGATCCCAGTCACTTCCATACAGGCCTACATCTTATTAATTAAATACAGGTATCGGATTGGCACTAGTAAGGTGTAGGAGTATCAAGACAATGTAATGTTTGCAGTAGTGTATCATGACGATGTAACGTTTGCAGTAAAGTGTATCATGACGATGTAAAGCTTTCAATAAGGTGTATTAAATTATGTATTACAGACAACACTAGACAGTGAGTTTAGAGAAAGGGGAAAATAGACCATATCTTACACTATGTTGCTCCTATCAAAAATGAGGTCATATGTCATTCTCTGCTCTCCTGCTCATACAGCTGGCATGGTGAGTCAGGCAACTAACCGTACACCCTGTGTCCAAAAGAAAGGCAGTGATACTTAGCAACATGCTAAGAATGGGTAGCAAGCTCCATTATTTTTCAGTCAGTGAGCTATGCTTTGTTAGTGTTCTGTCACCCATAGCACCGCACATAAAGAAGCTGATAGTTTAGGGTCAAATAATTGGGCCTTTCAAGCCTGAGAGGATATGGAATTGTCTTATTCAGGGCCCTACAACATTGGGCCCATAGAGTGTAAGTGTGCTTTAATCTTGACCTAAAATCTTACTCATTCACATGACTAGAACATACGTCATACCAGTGAAACTAAATGTAACACAGCACAAAGACAAAAGGTTATTTATCAACTAATCTAAATGCATGCTTGTGTGCAGTGTCCACCGGCCAAGCATATCTTTTACTGGCCAAATTATTAAATTGCGAGTTTTTTTGTAACTTAGGCCTACATAACAAAACCTTCTGGTTAGGGGTGCAAGTCCTGCTGGGGATGTTAATGATTAACCGTATAACCGGCAGGGCTCCAGACTAACTTTTTTCACTAGGAGCACAGTGGCCCCCAACTGAAAATTTTAGGGGCGCAACCAGAAAATTTAGGGGCACACACTGTAAATCAACATGCTAACCAAATATTCACATTTCTACTAATTTCCACTGTATTACTAATAAATACATTGATAATAGATGCAGAAATTACAATGTGCTGTTTCAAATTCAGTGTCACTTTTGAAGATGCAACATAGAAGGTTAATCGACAGCACCATCGTTAAAAAAAATATATATATATGTGGTTGTATATATATATATATATATATATATACACCAGCTCTAGTCTACAATTACAATGAATTCAACTTAAAATTAAACATGCATTGTTTAGGCTACTACTGAACCAATATCAGTACCGATACCTGAAATTCGGTTCCGTTACCCAACGGTACCTTTTTTTTTGGTATTTTCCCTCTATAATTACAAAACAATTATTTCAGTTGTCAAACCTATTTATCCTATGTACTTAGAACATTATGTTATTTTATTAGAATATGTTACACTCTAAAGAAATTAAACAAAAATAAAACCCCCTCCCTCTCTCCTCCCAAACCCATCCCTACAACCTATTAAATTGAATAATTATTCCTTTCTTACTCACTGTAACTTTTATTCTTGTATTTGTATAATCTTTTTTAGCCTGTTATTTTCATCATGACCGTTTTTAACTGCTCTTTAATGTTTCATGTAAAGCACATTGAATTGCCTTGTTGCTGAAAGCTGCTGTAGAAATAAAGTTGCCTTGCTACAACCTCAGCCTGTCAGTCATTCACCAGGGCACAAAAATCCACTGTTGTGTCTGCTTAGGAAGTGTAACGTCAACAGCACCACGACCGCTTTCGGCTCTCCATTAATAGAGCACAACAGTCCCGCCCACAGCAGGTTCCGGAAGTAAAAATACAATGCAATTTTTCCATTGACATTTGCGGTATAAGACATAAAATCGTAACCGTCGATGGTAGACTTAAAACCAGCTTGCCGACATGACTAAGCGATTGTATATGCTCATATAGACGCCAAAAATCATGGGGCACTAACCTTGTTTAGAGATAAATGTCTTTTATTCGCGATGTCTTGGATAAGTACTTCATTACCCACAATCCTGAACAATCCCACAATCCCACAGTGATGCCTCTGATTGGTGGAACTCATGCTGGTGATGAGGGGGGGAGGGGGAGCTGCCTGCACGATCCGTCACGAGGATTTACGACACTGCACGAATCACGATCAGTTCCACGCTTCTGATGTTAGCCTCCACCGGGAAGCTAACGTTAGTTTAGCTAACAGCTAATTCGGCTAAACGCTAGCTGACAGCTTGATTCAGTCTAAAATAACGTTAACTCAAACTTAACACTGGTAAAGCAGGCTACATAAGCCGTTATATATGTTAACGGTTATTTTCAGGTTTTATTTTGAGGGACTTTTAAAGTTATTACATGCTGTTTCAGCTAGCGGTTAGCCGAATTAGCTGTTAGCTAAACTAACGTTAGCTTCCTTTGTTCAGTGGTGCACGGTGGTTTATGGGATGAGTAGTTCCTTCGCTCTGAGATGATGATATGTACACAGTGTTGTACCTTTGACTTTTTTTGAATTTTCTGTTCGTTTTTTCACTCGAAATGATACGTTGTATGTTTATGAGTCACGTACCGTCTGGTTAGCCTAAGGCATGGTCTAAAACTTTTTATATACGGATTTTTCCAGACGTCTATGGGAAAAATGAATGGGAATTTTACTTCCGGAACCCATGGTCTCTCGGACGAGGGGCGGGACTGTTGAGGTCACGCTGTCTGCGTGAAGTTTTGAAAAACTGTAACCACACTTGAAACCACTTTATCGGCATTTCCGTTAGAGCTTAGATCGGCCCAAAAAATCAAGCCCGACCCTGCCCGAGCCCGATGCGTTTTTTTCTTTACATCTTCAAGCTCCCGGTGTGATGCGTGCGAGAGGAGGAGACTCCGCGCATGACACGTGCTGCATTTTGTAACTGCAGCCTAACTTTTGTACACATTTGTTACTTTTATATAGCCTATATATATATATTTATAATATTTCTGATTATGGCATAGCTTTCTCCCCACCCAAATAGGATAATAAGGTAATGGATAAAAAAAAAAAAAAATTGCTTGATCAAGGGTCCGGCCCGGCCTAAGGATGTGGCGGAAAATAGCTCGGGCCGAGAATCTAAACTCTAATTTCCGTGACTCACTGTGACTTCAACAAAACTGCAGAGCCGACGTAGTTTGCACCGTCCGCAGCTATGCGTGTGCGTGCGAGTGTGTGTGTTTGTGTCAGAGCTCCGCTCTCTGTCAATTTTCAGAGAGGACAGATAAGCTTGAGCTTACGCGGTCTCAGGTACTGAAATTTCGACGTTTAACGTGTAATAAAGGGGGCAAATTTACTGGTCGCACATGTGCGACTGTATGTAAAATTCAGTCGCACACTCAAATTTTGGTCGCAAAATGCGACCATTTGGTCGCAGTCTGGAGCCCTGAACCATTAACTGACATTTAGAATTTTGACGGATTAATACTATCAGTTAAACCATTAAAACAATATTATTAAAACAATGTAAAAAAGAAATATGTAAAACTAAAATGTATTAAAAAACGTTTTTGCATTATAAAAGGTAAATAGACTTTACATTCTATTTCTTGACTGCTAGTTAACTGTGACAGATGCCACGATATGGATGAGGACTGGCGGGTTTAATCCGCCTACCTACACAGAGTCTGTCAGGCAGGCACACAGCTGACAACCACGCAGGTGGATGCGGTGGAGACGGGCTATACACGCCGCGGGCCACTGTGTACTTGTGTCGGTTCTGAAAGCGGTTTCAGGACAGTGGCTGCATGTGTGCACGACAATGCACAGAACATCAACACCCGTACAAGTCTGCAGCACGGGGTGTGAAAGGTTAGTCAGAGCCTCCCGGACGGTGAACTGAGACTCCGTGGCCTGCTTATCGGTTAACGGTTAATGATCGGTTAACATTTTATGTCATCGTGCTTTCTTTTGGAAGGCTGACTGACTCCTGCCAAAAACCACCACATACTGGCTAATTAATTAGCCTGAGGTAAACGCTAGCTATCAGTAAATAGAAGTAACATGGTAGCTGGCGTTCCGGTTTTTGTGTGTGCGTGTGTGTGTGTGTGTGTGTGTGTGTGCGTGTGTGTGCGTGCGTGCGTGCGTGCGTGTGTGTGTGTGCGTGTGTGCGTGCGTGCGTGTGTGTGTGTGTGTGTGTGTGCTAAGCATCAACCACCATGCCCCAAGCTAAAGCCAATGAGAATGTGCCCCATAATTCATTTTGTCTTAATGCAAGTAGACGCAGCCCTAAACTGCGGCACCCTTTCTTCCAGTTCTCATGGTGAAAGTTGTTTTTCCATTAAGAAGATATTATGGCCCTGTTTGCCTTTATTGACGGGTCTGCTAGGGGGCCTTGGGGTAAAAATGAAGCTGAATAAAACCCATCATGCCACTCTTGGACTTAAACACTGAATATTGTCTCATATTCCTTCTGTATATTGACTCTGTGACCTTTACAAAGTATTTTCTATACAGGAACACATGACATGTCCAGACGAAGGCAGGGGGTTCTCATTCCTTCTAAGCATAGAAACGCCGTGATACAGTGATACACAGGTTTGTATGCTCTCTGATCTGTCTCCTTTTAATATTAATAATAATAATACATCTTATTTGATGCCACCTTTCACCCAAGGTCACCTTACAGTAGATTAAAACATGCTTATTCTGATAAAACAGCGAGACCTTTGGATCATGATCGTTCCTAATTCCACTGGACTAGCCTCTAGGATCACGTGGCTCAGCCTCTTGACCCCATTACATGTGAATAGGCTAGCTGACTCTTCAGCTCTATAAATGCTGTTTCCTGCTCCATTTCCTGCATCCATTTGCACTATTACCTCATGAGTCTCTTCAATGCTTCTGATGGAGTGGCCATATCGGGGATAAATCTGCCACTGTAGTTCACCAGCGCCAAGAGGGCTCGATGGTGTTTTAAGCCCCCAACATCGACTTCAAGGCAGCGCTGCGACCGTCGACTTCAAGGCACCTAACCCTATCTGTTGCCTAATCCTAGTGTCTTCCCTTCCAGGCTGCGCTGCCTGGAAGACGACGTTGGGGGCTTAAAACACCAAACACCACCAAGAGGCTTCATGCTTCAGCAGCATTTCCTGGTTGGTCTGTGTTCTCTACTAAATCCTTTTTGATTTTGATTTGGTTGCACCAAAAATATTTCACACAGAATGTAGCCCCTAAACACAAGGTCAGTCTGAAAGAATTGACACTTCTTACTATTGAGTGTCAACTGCTGTTCTTGTAATCATCATGCTGTTGCTTAGTTCTCCCTGAACAATGACATGCTTTCTACAGGTTTCACCAACTCAAATGTATGACTTTTTAAGACCATTATGAATAAAAGACCCTCACAACCTCAACATTACATTACATTCAAAAACAAAGTCAGATGTCAGAGACCAGACACATTGTCTGAAACAATTCCCCGATTTCCTCGTTAGTATTATAGGACTGGTGTCTAGATCGGCTGCAGTATGTTGGTCTCATTTGTAGTCCTAATACAGCGAGTTATATTTGGACTTGCGACAGAAAGAACTACAACACCACAGAATTAAAAAAGAAACATTGTAAAGCGCTGCGGGAGTATTCCAATGAGCATTAGAAGAAGGAAAATGAAGACCTGTTGAAAAGTATTTAAGACCTAGAACACAATACTTCAGCGAATTTAAGACTTTTTAAGACCTAATTTGATTTTGAAATTTTAGACTTTTTAAGACCCCACGGAGACCCTGAATGATGTTAGGAGAGATGTTGTGAAATCCTGAAATGCCCCGTGAAGTGTACATCTAAAGAAACTGCGCTGCAGATAAGATTCTCACATCAGTCATTTATAGCACCATAGATATGTGTGTGTCAAAACTGTGCCCAGTGGCTAAGATTCAGCGCTATCTGAAGCTCACTACACAGATTCACAGACATTCTTTTTGTAATCGTGACTTCTGTATCTCAAAACAATAGCATCTAATATGAGATGTCCTTATTACAATTTCTTTATTTATGTGTCGGATTATTCATCATATGAATCAAGTTTACTGTGATTTGGCATTGTGCCCCCAACCCCATTGTCAATATGGAATTTTGATTATGGATGATTCTGTAATCCCTGTAGCTGTTTTTTAACATGTGTTTCTATGATATTTGTGCATAAGTTATGATTTAAGGTTATATAGCTTTAACACTTGGTTACGGTTAGAAAAATATTGAGGTTATGATTTTAAAAATGTAATGTATGTTGGATTTTGACAGAACATAAACTCCCACCTCCTGCATGAAAGGTATTAATGTTGGAAGCACTATAATCCTCTTCACCACCCCCATCTCTACTTTGAATAATGAACTTGGGTTAACGTAACCTTATCGCCAGGCAGAACGTTGGTATTGCTCAATGTTCTATAACTGCGTCTTAAACAATATCTGCACAAATAAATATTGTTAAGGTACAGATAAGGTCAGGCAACTAAAACACTTAGTAAGAGGGCGAGTGTTGTTACCGTTTAATAAAAAGCAATGGATTGTGGCAGGCTTGTGAAACAAGCTCTGGTTTTCACCCTGAAAGTCAGACGTTCTGCAAGCTCATCTACCACCCCAAGGTGTGCAGGGAGGGGGCAACATAAAAGACACAGCACTCCATCAGCACTGAACATTGACTGCACTGGATGTGAATCATAAGCCACAGACTCACCCTTTATGAACGTGATTTTTGCAGAGTGGAATTCGGGGCATCGCTAAGCAGCTCTCCATGCTTTTCTTCATGTTTGTTCGCGAAGTGCCAGGATATGCCCAGCTTGTCTGTGTCGCTCTCTGGTTAGACACAATTGACCAAAGTGTGGCCTAAGTAACAACAACAAAAATCTCGAGGCTAGCTCTAAATAAAGTGAAAAAATAATTGATGTCTTTGAATGTACTGCCAGGGATCCTTATAATAAATACAAAAATACAGTCACGAAACTTTACAGGTATGTAGTTGAGATCAAAATAAAGGCCGAGTTTTAAAATGGGTGTGGTCTGACTAAGGGCACCAGAGGTTGGCACTAGGAAGTAGGGAAGGGTTCCCCCCCACTCCTGTGATCCCATCAAGTTGGTCTCTAGTGTTGTAGATGTTTAAATTACAATTTTCTGCCAGTTAGCAGTGAATACGGGGTGGTGATGGAGCAGTGGATATGACCCATGCCTTTGGTGTGGGAGACCTGGGTTCGAATCCCACTGTGATACATCAACCAATGTGTCCCTGAGCAAGGCACTTAACCCCTAGTTGCTCCAGAGGCGTGCTTCTGACATATATAGCAATTGTAAGTCGCTTTGGATAAAAGCGTCAGCTAAATGACATGTAATGTAATAGCTTGTATTAATGTTTAAGATATAGCACAATCGACCACCTCATGACAAGCAAAAGGTGTTATAATACTCCCTTTTTGCCGCTACCACTTTATATATTTTATGATATAATATTATATATAAATATATAATATTTCTTACAATCTTCCAAGATATGACTGCATTTATATTAAATGTGCATTTGTTTACAAATGTAACGTTCAACGTCAACCTCAGGTGGCCCATCAACCTTCTTCAAGCACAACCACAGTGTAACATATTCTGGACTATCCCATTAAAGTCGATATATTATACTTTTATATTTTCTGTCATATCTACAATGTTATAATGTCGGATTTTCATGTTTAAATAATGAGGTAAACGTATTTTAGAGAAATCCCTGTGAGCTAAAACGTTCAGATTTCCAACTATTCTGAACGCTCCGGCTTCAACTGTTTTTCCTACTCTCTGACCTCCCGTCTCATGCCCTCCTGGCTGGTATCGTACCCGAGCTTTGACTTTTCAAAATAAAAGCTTGCGTCTGGTCCGCTATGTCTTCCTACGTTGGTGTTTTGGATGTTTTTGAACTAAACAGTACGGCAATCATGCTAATGAATACAATTATTTTTTCAGTAGATGTCTTAGTTACAACACGATGGAGCTAGCAAAGCAGTTTTGTGTTTATATGTTATTCAGTTTGGGAAATCCCACGGTCTCTACAAAGCTATAGCTTAAATTGTCTGGCTGACTAAACAGGGAGGGACTAGAAATCCTGTCTGTTGTTTGTTTTTTGTATTTCAAGAGCAAATTGCTCCACAATATGAATACAGATTGATTATCACTTATTTTGTTGGTAACCGTTGTTGTATAATCACAATATTACACTTGAGGAGGCCTCACGTCAGTGATGCGCCTTTCGGACCTCAAAGTTAAAGCCTCTCACGTAATATGGCTTAAACAAACGTCAACGTTAAACGCTGATGCAGGTTTAAATGTTTTATGATTTCAGAAAGGAATATTCAGAATATTTCATATTAATCCTATGTTTTCTTGTCAAATTTCAAATCCATAAATGCAGCTTTCGAAATTATAGAAGATTTGAAAGATTTAGCCTATAATAAAATATTGGTTAACCTCCTCTTATCTAAATTTTAGATATCAGACCCTTCTAATGGGAGGCATGGAAACCTTTTTATTGGAGCCTACTCTTCTGTGGTCTCAATTGTTAAAAAGTATTAATTTTAGTATTATGTGGGAGGCTTCATTGTTGAACTATATTTTTTTCACTTGGCATACGTTTTTATGTTACGCTGGTCCTTTTTTTTTACTGTTATGAATGTGCAAATAAAGCATTAATAAAAAAAAAGTAAAGTCATCGCAGGTTTCATCAAATAAACAACAAACGTTAACATCAGGGAGACAACATTAACATCCACAAATCTGCCAACTATAGGCTATGTATGGCTATCGTTCATTTCAGAGTTTAAACGCCCTTCAATTAATTGCTGGTGGTCATTGCTGGTGACTACAGTCACTTGTCAAAAAACACATACGATGATAAAAGATATAATGACCTATGAGTTGGTATAGCCTGAAAAATGAAAGAATATGCTCTCATTAACCATTACTGTTGATGAGACGAAGAAGCCAAACCCTGCAGACAGGGTTTAGATACTACAGTGTCAAGACCACTATCATCCCCAGCCCGACTACAAATGACTACAGAAATGATGAGGCAGGTGTAAGGAAGACTCAAAGACACATCTGTGCAGACGGCAGACACATCAGAAACCTTAAAAGGTTCAAGTCTACAGAGATATAAATACCCAGGTACTGAATTTTCCCTGTAAACATCCAAAATTTGATCAAAGACAAGAAAGCACAGAGAAACAGAATGCTGGTGTGCATGTAGGCTACTTGGTTGAATCTATTTTTGCAGTAGTGAATTATGAGTGGCTGCTACTTTTGGAGCATTGTATTATCATGCCACCGAGCCACAGGCCACTAGCTGTTTGGTTGGTCGAGCCACCCCATTAGTCTAGATTGAAATGTCCCAACAACTATTGGATGAATTGCTGGTTCAGCCTTCATATTCCTCTCAGGACTGTAATAACTTTGGTGATCCTCTGACTTTAATTTGTCAAATACTTTGGTTTGTGACCAAACCTCTGCTAATTGAAGGCCATTCTAATCAGCC
>NC_050186.1:7687875-7712875 GCF_008315115.2 Sander lucioperca
GCTATGCTCTGCGGTGTCCTGCCGCGTCCTGCTGCATCCTGCTGCGTCCTGCTATGCTCTGCTGTGCCACGCTACATCCTGTTAACGCCCTGCAGTGCCCTGCTATGACATGAACTACTACGACTACCATTTGTAGTCACTGTTCCATTATCTTTATTATGACTATTATTGCCACTGTTCATCACACCCCCAACCGGCATCGTCAGACACCGCCTACCAAGAGCCTGGGTCTGTCCCAGGTTTCTCCCTAAAAGGGAGTTTTTCCTCGCCACTATCGCACTAAATACTTGCTCTTGGGGGAATTACTAGAATTGTTGGGTCTTTGTAAATTATAGAGTGTGGTCTAGACCTACTCTATCTGTAAAGTGTCTCGAGATAACTTTTGTTATGATTTGATACTATAAATAAAATTGAATTGAATTGAATTGCTGTGGGATGGCGTCCCATTCTTCAACCAGCATTAGTCGCAAGTCAGCTAACGTGGTTATGTTGGTCACTCTGGCATTTATAGGTCAGGACTGCTGGAAGGCCATTCCATCCTCTCCACTCCCACATTCTGGAGGTAGTCTCTGATAAACCCCGCCCTGTGGGGACGAGCGTTGTCATCTTGGAGGATAGAGTTTGGTCCCAGACTGTGGAGATATGGGATTGCCACTGGTTGCAGTGATTTCATCTTGAACTCAGGCACCTGATTGTCAGCACCGGGGGTACCAGAAGCTCAAAACAAGAGTCAATAGCAAAAGCAAAGAAAAGCTGTTTGGCATTGTCAGAGACGACGTGGCAAATTTCTCATGGACGCAACCCACACACTCAGCTCTGCTGCTCATCCCACAAATGTATGTTCCTTACAAATGGGGCACCATTTAAAAGGGAAATAATCCGGCTTTCCAATGGCATAAGATTTATTGCCAAGAATCATTGTTACAACAAAGAAATAATCTACCAAACACAAATTTCCTTACTTTTTGTGCATAGTTTTTATAGTATGACTTTTTTCGACATACTATACTGTGACTTTTTTTTAACTTTTACCACACACTACACTATGAGTTTTTTTGACGTACTATTCTATGACTTTTTATGGCTTTTTTTGACATCCTATACAATGACTTTTTTATGATTTTTTCAATATACTATACTATGACTTTTTTTGTAGTATATTTTCAACATACTATACCTGTTTGTGATTTTTTCGACATAGTATACTAAGACTTTTTTTGACATGCTATACTATGAATTTTTATGACTTTTTTTATGACTTTTTGCAACATACTATACTATGACTTTTTTTACGACATCATGTTCACAGAGCTGGGACAACCCCTTCTGTGATTTGATGCTGAGCTTCTTTACAGGTAGACCCCAGGCTGTATGGACAGGCAGATCTGCGCAGCATCTGTAACCGGCAATTTCCACTGGATGCGGAACGTCTGCGGAACGTCTCCGGAACGTCGACGGAGTCATTAGGTTTCCATTAAAGTCAATGTGTGTATTTCCACTGACTGCAGAAGGTCTGCGTCCCTACTCCGTCCCAGTTCCGTCAGTCCGCAGCCCTCCGGAGCAGATACCCAGAGCTTCTATTTTTGACGGACGACGGAGAGCTCCGCAGCAATTCAGCACAATTCAGATTGTGCGGGACAGGAAGTCGAGCACAGAAACAAAATAAAACATCCGGATACTTTTCAAAATAAAATACACCGTGCTCACGGCAGGTCATATTTCCCTGCACTACACCTTGAAAACACAGCACAGAGTTGTCGGCTGGCCGCAGCCGTTACGCAACAAATCCGGACCTGGTGGGTATTGACGGACGGCGGAGCACGCAGCCGTTCCGCAGCGGAGCCGGTCCGCGTCCTTCTGCATCCTGTGGAAATCCACGGTAACTTGACTGGTGCAACTTTGACAGTATCCTGACTGGCTGCATCACCACCCTCAAACGTAAGGCGTAGCGGGTGCTGAAAATTGCTCAGCACATCACAAGGACAGAGCTTTCATCCACAGAGGACTGCCAATCCCAGTGGTGAGGACCCCAATCTCCCCAGTTACAAACTGTTCTGAAACGTCTATATATGGACACCCGCTCGACCAGATAAGCTACCAGGCGCCCAGGGACAGCTTTATCCCACATGCAAATAGACTTCTGAACTCTTGACCTTTCTCTTTTTGTCTGGTGTAGACTCTAGGTCATGTCACATGGTGTTTGTGTATACTTACATGAATCAGTGTTGTTGATGTCTGTGTAAAAGTATCGATAGATACTGTACATATAAATTGTGTATATTAAATTGATGATGATTATTTTTTGTAAAATGCTGCCTGGAGAATTCCAAATATCAAGCTCCTGAAGGGTTTTTAAAAAAAAATTCTCCTTCATATTCCCTTGTAAATTATTTATGTATCTTTTTAGTATTTTTAATGTGTAAATAAAGAAACAAAACAAAACAATTTCTGAGCTTATCATCTGACACTTCTGCTATATAGTTTTACATACTGTTTTAGAAACGGTTTACAACTGTCTATATATGTATTCTTCTAATTATGCATATGAATTCATCGTTTTTCTTAATATTTAAGTAGCACTGTTGAAGGTAGCCTGAGAACTAAGAGCGTCATTGCCAAAGACTGCTTCTCTGTAACTGCTGTGCATATTACAATAAAGAACTTAAAACTTCACCTTGTCATAACGTTTTATGACTTAATGACATACTATGATGACATTTTTATGGCATACAGTACTATGAATTTTTTATATAAGTCATCTATTAAACACTAGAATGACTATAATGACCTTTTCATGAATTTTTCGGCAACTATACTATGACTGTTTTCGACATATTATAGTATAACTTTTTTATGATTTTTTTTTCAACATACTATACTATGAATTTTTTTTATCACTTCTTTTTTACATTACTTTTTTATCACTTTTTTTATATACTATAATATGACATTTTTATCACTTTTTTCGTCATACTATTCTATGATTTTTTTATGATTTTTTTCGACATACTATAATATGACTTTATGCGACATACTATACAAAGCCTTTTTTTTAACATACTATACTATAACATTTTTATCCCTTTTTCGACATACTATGCTATGACTTTTTTATAAATTTTTTCGACATACAATATTATGACTTTTTACGACATACTTTACTATGATATTTTTATCACTTTTTTCGACATACTATACTACGACTTTTTACGACATACTATACTGTGTCTTTTTAATCACTTTTTTCGACATACTATACTACGACTTTATTATCACTTTTTTCAACATACATTACTATGACTTTTTAATCACTTTTTTCGACATACTATACTATGACTTTTTTATCACTGTTTTTGATCTACAATACAGTGACTTTTTTTAATCACTTTTTTGACATACTATACTATGACTTTTTAATACATTTTTTCGACATACTATAATATGACTTTTTTCGACATACTATAATATAACTTCTTTATCACTTTTTTCGACACGCTATACTATGACTTTTTTATCCATTTTTTCGACATACTGTACTATGACTTTTTTCAACATACTATACTATGACTTTATTATCACTTTTTTCAACATACATTACTATGACTTTTTAATCACTTTTTTCGACCTACTATACTATGACTTTTTTATCCATTTTTTCGACATACTATAGTATGGCATTTTTTTGACATAACTATAATATGACTTTATTATCACTTTTTTCGATATACTATACTAGGACTGTTTAATACATTTTTTGACATACTATAATATGACTTTTCTGACATACTGACATTTTAATCACTTTTTTCGACATACTATACTATGACTTTTTTTATCACTGTTTTTGATCTACAATACAGTGACTTTATTATCACTTTTTTCAACATACATTACTATGACTTTTTAATCACTTTTTTCGACATACTATACTATGACTTTTTTATAAATTTTTTCGACATACTATACTATGACTTTATTATCACTTTTTTCGTCATACTATACTATGACTTTTTTATCAATTTTTTCGACATACTATACTATGACTTTATTATCACTTTTTTCGACATACTATACTATGACTTTATTATCACTTTTTTCGACATACTATACTATGACTTTATTATCACTTTTTTCGACATACTATACTATGACTTTTTTATCAATTTTTTCGACATACTATACTATGACTTTTTAATCACTTTTTTCAACATACTATACTATGACTTTATTATCACTTTTTTCGACATACTATACTATGACGTTTTTATCACGTTTTTCGACATAATATACTATGACTGTTTTATCACTTTTTTTCAACATTCTATAATATAACTTTTTTAAAACATACTGTACTATGACTTTTTCATCACTTTTTTTCAACATACTATACTGTGACATTTTTTCTCACTTTTTTCGACATACTATAATGACTTTTTGCGACATACTATACAAAGCCTTTTTTTAACATACTATACTATGACATTTTTATCCCTTTTTACGACATACTATACTATGATATTTTTATCACTTTATTCAACATACTATACTACGACTTTTTACGACATACTATACTGTGACTTTTTAATCACTTTTTCAACATACTATACTATGACTTTTTTCAACATACTATACTATGACTTTATTATCACTTTTTTTCGACATACAATACTAGGACTTTTTAAAACATTTTTTGACATACAATATGACTTTTCTGACATACTGACTTTTTAATCACTTTTTTCGACATACTATACTACGACTTTTTTCAACATACTATACTATGACTTTATTATCACTTTTTTCAACATACATTACTATGACTTTTTAATCACTTTTTTTGACATACTATACTATGACTTTTTTATCAATTTTTTCGACATACTATAGTATGACATTTTTTCGACATGCTATAATATGACTTCTTTATCACTTTTTTCGACACGCTATACTATGACTTTTTTAGCACTTTTTTCGACATACTATACAATGACTTTTTTATCAATTTTTTCAACATACTATACTAAGACTTTTTTATCAATTTTTTCGACATACTATAGTATGACATTTTTTCGACATACTATAATATGACTTCTTTATCACTTTTTTCGACACGCTATACTATGACTTTTTTAGCACTTTTTTCGACATACTATAGTATGACTTTTTTCGGCATACTATACCGTGACTTTTTAATACATTTTTACGACATACTATACTATGACCTTTTTATGAATTTTTTCAACATACTATACAGTGACATTTATTCTCACTTTCTTCAACATACTATACTATGACTTCATTATCACTTTTTTTTCAACATACTATACTATGACTTTTTTATCAATTTTTTCGAAACATACTATACTATGACTTTTTTTATCAATTCTTTCGACATAATAAAAAAAAAAGTTTTATCACTTTTTTTCAACATTCTATAATATAACTTTTTTAAACATACTGTACTATGACTTTTTCATCACTTTTTTTCAACATACTATACTGTGACATTTTTTCTTACTTTTTTCGACATACTATAATATGACTTTTTGCGATATACTATACAAAGTCTTTTTTAACATACTATACTATGACATTTTTATCCCTTTTTCGACATACTATACTATGACTTTTTTATCAATTTTTTCGACATACAATATTATGACTTTTTACGACATACTATATTATGATATTTTCATCACTTTTTTCCACATACTATACTATGACTTTTTTATCACTTTTTACGACATACTATACTGTGACTTTTTAATCACTTTTTTCAACATACTATACTATGACTTTTTTATCACTTTTTTTCAAAATACTATAATGTAACATTTTTTCTCACTTTTTTCGACATACTATAGGCTACTATACTAAACTAGTTTTTATTTCGATATGCTATACTACGACTTTTTTATCACTTTTTTTGACATACTATACTATGAATTTTTTCAAAATAGTATACTATTTTTTATTTCAACATACTATATTATGACTTTATTCGACATACTATACTAGGACTTTTTCATGAATTTTTTCAACATACTATACAGTGACATTTTTTCATCACTTTTTTTCGACTACTATACTATGACTTTTTTATCACGTTGTTCGACATAATATACTATGACTGTTTCATCATTTCTTTCGATATAATATACTATTCCTGCTTCATCACTTTTTTTCAACATTCTATAATATAACTTTTATAAACATACTATACCATGACTTTTTTTTCACTTTTTTCGACATACTATACTAAGACTTTTTTTTTAACATATTATACTATGACTTTTTTTATCACTTTTTTAACATACTAAACTATGACATTTTTATCACTTTTTTCGACATACTATACAATGACTTTTTTATCAATTTTTTCAACATACTATACTAAGACTTTTTTTAACATACTATACAATTACTTTTTTTTCAACATTCTATACTATGACTTTTTTTATCACTTTTTTTGACATACTATACTATGACTTTTTTTATCACTGTTTTTGATCTACAATACAGTGACTTTTTTTATCACTTTTTTCGACACGCTATACTATGACTTTTTTCAACATACTATACTATGACTTTATTATCACTTTTTTCAACATACATTACTATGACTTTTTAATCACTTTTTTCGACATACTATACTATGACTTTTTTATAAATTTTTTCGACATACTATACTATGACTTTATTATCACTTTTTTCGACATACTATACTATGACTTTATTATCACTTTTTTCGACATACTATACTATGACTTTTTTATCAATTTTTTCAATGTACTATACTAAGACTTTTTTTAACATACTATACTATGACATTTTTTTCACTTTTTTCGACATACTATACTTTGACTTTTTTTCAACATAATATACTATGACTTTTTTATCACTTATTTTGATATACTATACTATGACTTTTTTCGACATACAATACTATGACTTGTTTATGATTTTTTTCGACTACTATACTATGACATTTTTTGTCACATTTTTCGACATACTATACTATGACTTTTTTATCACTTTTTTTAACATACTATACTATGACATTTCTTTCACTTTTTTCGACATACTATACTTTGACTTTTTTTCAACATAATATACTATGACTTTTTTATCACTTATTTTGATATACTATACTATGACTTTTTTCGACATACAATACTATGACTTGTTTATCACTTTTTTTAACATACTATACTATGACATTTTTTATCACTTTTTTCGACATACTATACTATGACTTTTTTTTCGACATAATATACTATGACTTTTTATCACTTTTTTTGACATTACACCATCACTTTTTTATCACCTTTTTCAACATACTATACTATGACTTTTTTATGAATTATTTCGATACTATACTATGACATTTTTATCACTTTTTTCGACATACTATACTAGGACTTTTTCATAAATTTTTTGACATACTATAATATGACTTTTCTGACATACTATACTATAACATTTTTATCACTTTTTTCAATTTACAATACTGACTTTCTTTTTATCAATGTTTTCGACATACTATACTGTGACTTTTTAATTGTTTTTTTTAATCATTTTTTTCGAAACATTATACTATGACTTTTTTCGACATACTATACTATGACTTTTTTTTAACATATACTATGACTTTTTCATAAATTTTTTCGACATACTACACTAAGACTTTTTCGACATACTATACTAGGACTTTTTCATGAATTTTTTCAACATACTATACAGTGACATTTTTTCATCACTTTTTTTCGACTACTATACTATGACTTTTTTATCACGTTGTTCGACATAATATACTATGACTGTTTCATCATTTCTTTCGATATAATATACTATTCCTGCTTCATCACTTTTTTTCAACATTCTATAATATAACTTTTATAAACATACTATACTATGACTTTTTTATCACTTTTTTTAACATACTATACTATGACATTTTTTTCACTTTTTTCGACATACTATACTTTGACTTTTTTTCAACATAATATACTATGACTTTTTTATCACTTATTTTGATATACTATACTATGACTTTTTTCGACATACAATACTATGACTTGTTTATCACTTTTTTTAACATACTATACTATGACATTTTTTATCACTTTTTTCGACATACTATACTATGACTTTTTTTTCGACATAATATACTATGACTTTTTATCACTTTTTTTGACATTACACCATCACTTTTTTATCACCTTTTTCAACATACTATACTATGACTTTTTTATGAATTATTTCGATACTATACTATGACATTTTTATCACTTTTTTCGATATATATATATATTATGTCGAAAAAAGTGATAAAAAAGTCGTAGTATGGTATATACGACTTTTTTTATCACTTTTTTCGACATACTATACTATGACTTTTTTCGACATACTATACTGTGACTTTTTAAAAGCTGCTGAGCTAACCTGTAGCATTTACTTACAAATGTTATGCTATGTTCACATTTTAGACAACTCTTAATATTTCACTCATTAATTATGTGATATTTCACCCATAAATGTTAATTCATAAGATCTGACCGGCCTGATCCGTGGATGAACCACAGGGCAAAGACACTATACTAAATTTATATATATGCTCTCTCTCTCTCTCTTCCTCTCTGTCACGCCTCTTTACATGGCATGGGTGAAAAGACTTCAGGGGAGGATACATCGGTATATCTTCGATTATAACTCCTCCGGGGAGCCTCCTTGCTCCTCGATGTGCATTTTAGGAATTGGGACGTCCTTGAAGATGGCGTGCTGAGAATGACTTCCGGGTCACAAGCCTGAGGATCGAGGAGTCAAGGAGGTACAAATTTGGCAATTGGGAAAGGCCTAGGGTTGTGTGCAGCCTGAAGCATCGCCTGCAGACAGGATGCAAGAATGAAAGACCTACCCCCTCTCTGCATGTTTTTCAGTAAAAAAAGTTGAAGCTACATCAGGGCTCCATGGCCGGTTAGCTCAATTGGTAGAGCATGCGCACATATGTGGAGGTTTATTCCTCAATGCAGGAGGTCCAGGGTTCAAGTCCGACCTGTGACGGTTTTCCTGCATGTCTTCCTATCCTATCATTAAAGGCAGAAATGCACATAAAAAAAACTTTAAATAAAAAAAAGTATCAGTCTCTATAGCAGAGATTGTACAATAGAGCTTATTATGGAACCAGTTTGAAACAAAACCCTTGCTTTTGTTCACCCCAAATCGAAAAAACTGAAAGTCTGCAGTTTTATCCTACAGCCAGGAAATCACTGGGTTAATACCTTCTGAATGCATAAACTCTCAATACTGGACATGCACAGATGAAATTAGTACTGAATTTGCATTTGCTATTACCTCAACACATTAAACTGTTTCTTTAATAACAAGTTTTATCCTTTAAATAGCATGTGAAATAACAAAAACGAGTTGAATATAGCCTATTGTACAGCAGAGGGACAAAAAAGCAAAATGTTTGTTTCTACTCATTGAAATTGTGATGCGACAATATCAATCAATGCAAAACACGTTCAGCTGAACTGCAATAATAAAATACTGCAATACAAAATACTAAACCAACACAGGCTCAGGCATTCACAGGTGATGAGTGGACAATTTATGAAGACAGCCTAATATTCCTTAGTGGTTGGAGGAACATTATAGCATATGTCTCCTGTTACAATAAAAATAAATGCAGCAGGTGCCCATTGATTTTGAAAGTCAATTAGTGAACCCTAGAAACTTTCTTAAGTTGTGTAATCTATTACACAAGTACACTTTGATACCTGTAAATCTGCAATAAGCTAATATTGGCCAATATACAGTGAGGAAAATAAGTATTTGAACACCCTGCTATTTTGCAAGTTCTCCCACTTAGAAATCATGGAGGGTCTGAAATTGTCATCGTAGGTGCATGTCCACTGTGAGAGACATAATCTAAAAAAAAAAAATCCAGAAATCACAATGTATGATTTTTTAACTATTTATTTGTATGATACAGCTGCAAATAAGTATTTGAACACCTGTCTATCAGCTAGAATTCTGACCCTCAAAGACCTGTTAGTCTGCCTTTAAAATGTCCACCTCCACTCCATTTATTATCCTAAATTAGATGCACCTGTTTGAGGTCGTTAGCTGCATAAAGACACCTGTCCACCCCATACAATCAGTAAGAATCCAACTACTAACATGGCCAAGACCAAAGAGCTGTCCAAAGACACTAGAGACTAAATTGTACACCTCCACAAGGCTGGAAAGGGCTACGGGGAAATTGCCAAGCAGCTTGGTGAAAAAAGGTCCACTGTTGGAGCAATCATTAGAAAATGGAAGAAGTTAAACATGACTGTCAATCTCCCTCGGACTGGGGCTCCATGCAAGATCTCACCTCGTGGGGTCTCAGTGATCCTAAGAAAGGTGAGAAATCAGCCCAGAACTACACGGGAGGAGCTGGTCAATGACCTGAAAAGAGCTGGGACCACCGTTTCCAAGGTTACTGTTGGTAATACACTAAGACGTCATGGTTTGAAATCATGCATGGCACGGAAGGTTCCCCTGCTTAAACCAGCACATGTCAAGGCCCGTCTTAAGTTTGCCAATGACCATTTGGATGATCCAGAGGAGTCATGGGAGAAAGTCATGTGGTCAGATGAGACCAAAATAGAACTTTTTGGTCATAATTCCACTAACCGTGTTTGGAGGAAGAAGAATGATGAGTACCATCCCAAGAACACCATCCCTACTGTGAAGCATGGGGGTGGTAGCATCATGCTTTGGGGGTGTTTTTCTGCACATGGGACAGGGCGACTGCACTGTATTAAGGAGAGGATGACCGGGGCCAGGTATTGCGAGATTTTGGGGAACAACCTCCTTCCCTCAGTTAGAGCATTGAAGATGGGTCGAGGCTGGGTCTTCCAACATGACAATGACCCGAAGCACACAGCCAGGATAACCAAGGAGTGGCTCTGTAAGAAGCATATCAAGGTTCTGGCGTGGCCTAGCCAGTCTCCAGACCTGAACCCAATAGAGAATCTTTGGAGGGAGCTCAAACTCCGTGTTTCTCAGCGACAGCCCAGAAACCTGACTGATCTAGAGAAGATCTGTGTGGAGGAGTGGGCCAAAATCCCTCCTGCAGTGTGTGCAAACCTGGTGAAAACTACAGGAAACGTTTGACCTCTGTAATTGCGAACAAAGGCTACTGTACCAAATATTAACATTGATTTTCTCAGGTGTTCAAATACTTATTTGCAGCTGTATCATACAAATAAATAGTTAAAAAATCATACATTGTGATTTCTGGATATTTTTTTTTAGATTATGTCTCTCACAGTGGACATGCACCTACGATGACAATTTCAGACCCCTCCATGATTTCTAAGTGGGAGAACTTGCAAAATAGCAGGGTGTTCAAATACTTATTTTCCTCACTGTATATCAGCCCGGCACTGACTCAACTTTTTTTAAGATTCAAGAGTCTGCCCATTGATTTACCTACAGAAAGGAATGGAATCCACTGAATGCCCGAACAGTACGTATTTAAGAGAGCCTTCATGACTGCATTCATCTGAAGATGGACAATAATACTGGAGAAACATTTGGAAATCCTGACTATTAAAAGTAGTCCACACTTTGTTTTAGTCAAGGACAATAAGTGAACGAGTTCTAAAAAACAAGACAAAGAACATTTCAATTTATCAGATTCTTAACAATGTGATTACACTTGACAAGTATATGCTTTCATTACTGTTTTTCAATATTTTTGCCACCGTTGCATTTGATAATCATAAATAAATGACTGACAGTTACCATGGGTTCTACTCTTAAAGGATTATTCAGTAATACAGTTTATTAAAACTTGGATCTTTTCTCATAGCTTTTGGTCTGGGAACATCAGACAATCAGACAGGTCGAAACCAACCGACAGTTTGTCCAGATGATTAAACCACTTTATTTGGAGATAAGACTAAAAGTGAGCGCACCTTAAATGTTAATAATTCCTTATTGCATAAGAAAACTGTGTGCACACAACTACGGAAAGTATGATGGGTAAAAGCTGAAGCAGAATGTAGGTCTGTAACAGCTCCACCCTCCCATCCAAATATGGTCTTCTGGCTCCAAAAAACCAAGATGGCGATGGCCAAAATGTTAAACTTGAGGCTTCAAAACCAATGGTTGGTGACACCGTGGCTACGTCCACCTCTTTTATAGTCTATGAATCCAAGTTAATAAAGCAGAATTATCCTTTAAGTTCAACATTTTGATTTTGAAGCATGTTATTTAACCTTATTCCAATGTCCTTCAGTTGGAGATCATGAGTCAAACTATGTTTTAGGCTGGCATCCCACCAACAGTCAGCAGCTGGTCAATCAAAGATAATAATCGTACCACTTCCCTTTGATGACTGTCAAAAAAATAAACTCTTTTACAAATAAATACAGTATTTACACACACACATGATTGTTGAAAGCTTGGTACTTCATTGTAAATTGCTTTAAATTGACTCCACCAGCTGCCTGGCATCCTGGTGTGGACAACAGCTGTCTTCTGCATTACTGATTGTAATTATCACATTGTTCAGTACCACTTCTATGGGGTTTGACAAATTTTGATAAGTTTTGTAGAAAATATGAATTGTTGCTATTTGTAAACGTTGGTATGTACATCAGCAAACACTTTTTACAGGAGAACTACCAACTGAGGTAGCGAGGGGGAAACAAGTGAACTGGCGCAGGGCTGCTTCTTCATCTGACCACAATTCTGGCTCTTAAAGCCAACTTCAAGATTCCATATTGTTTTTGTACACCTATGAATACTCTTATTTTGAAACAAATTCAGTCCAGCTGTATGCCACAGGGCTAAAGGTGATGAAGACTCATCTTCTGTCCTTTTTGCTGCAGTGCTGATTTTTAATGGAAATAATGAGACTTTAAAACAGGGTGATGTTTTTCATGCTCACAGCTCCAGATTCCAGTTGGGATGTGCGTTGAAGTTGTTGCCTACTCTGACTCTGGTATAATGTTGAAATGCAGAAGAACATTGCCATAGCAGTTTCACAGATTGAACAACAGGGGTGTGTTTTTTAACTTCCTGTGTTACAAACGCGAGCTCCATTTAAAGGCCGTGTAACACTGGTCTGC
Organism: Sander lucioperca; assembly: GCF_008315115.2. Taxonomy (NCBI): domain Eukaryota; kingdom Metazoa; phylum Chordata; class Actinopteri; order Perciformes; family Percidae; genus Sander; species Sander lucioperca. The sequence goes on from NC_050186.1 coordinate 7,701,006, forward strand.
AAAGTCAAGATCAGCATCAGTCAGCTGACACTGTTGTCCACATTTGTGCACTGATCGCTTCACCCAAACAGAAACCCAACTCGGGCCAAAAAAACAGTGTGCTTGCTCACATGTTTTTAGCAACATAACAAATGACAGAGAACAAGGATGCTTAGAGACAGTAACAAGGGACAACCTCACCAAAGTCTTCCATTGGCTGGATTTTTCCCAGAGTTGACATTACATGTAGTCTTAGTGAAGAAGAAAGCAGGTGTGTTGGCATATGAAGTCACACATCCAGTATTACAGAGCTTCTTCTACAGTGCCAGATGCTTCTTGACTCTCCCATTTCAGTAGATACCATCACATTCCACTGTGTTCCATTATTTAGTCTGTACATCCCAAACAAATGGGTTTGGCACAATAATGTCCCGCTGTGTAAGGTCTGCTCTCATTCAAATGACATGAGGTTTGCTGGCATCTGTTGAACGAAAAGAACAGAAATTTAGCACACAAATTAAAAACGGGGAAAGCTGCTGGCTCTGCCAAAAATGAACAAAAGCCAAAAGGCTACTCTGTCTGTATACGTTTTAACCCAATTTTAATTGATTGATTTTTATAGACATTTATATTTATATATTATCACCTTCTAAAGTTGTTATGGAGAACGTGTTATCAAACCTATTTACTGTATATATTTAGCAGATACAAAGCTACATTAACATTCATTTGGAGTCATGTGTTTGGTGGCGTCATGCTCTGACTCTCAGGTTGCTAAATGCTCCACTGTGTTCAGTAGCTGTTAGTAGCAGGTAGGGCACAGTGGGTTCATCACTGAAAACAGGTTGATGAGAGTGCTGAGACTCAACCAAAACAGTAAAGTTGGGGGCTGAAAAAAACTAAATAATAAAGCACTGCAGAGTTGGGTTAAAGTTGACTTTACCCCAAACTGATACAATGTCTTCCTGAGGGAAACACTGCTGGCTCTCCTTGATGATCCCATTATTCAGTACACCTTCGACCCATGATGGTAACATTATGGCCATATTTGTAAATTGATTCAGGAAGTATTTAAAGCAAGAAACATGGCTGACGTGGCGCACGTGGGCAATGATGGAGACACATGGAGAGGCGTGATTGGGAGGAACGGCCTCCCTGATCTAAACCAGAGCGGTTGTTTGTTGTTGGACTTCTGTGCTAGTCATGGATTGTCTATAACGAACACCATGTTCGAACATAGGGATGCTCATAAGTGTACTTGGTACCAGAGCACCCTAGGCCAAAGGTCAATGATCGATTTTATAATCGTTTCATCTGATCTGAGGCCGTATGTTTTGGACACTCGGGTGAAGAGAGGGGCAGAGCTGTCAACTGATCACCATCTGGTGGTGAGTTGGGTCAGAGGGTGGGGGAAGACTCTGGACAGACCTGGTAAACCCAAACGGGTAGTGCGGGTGAACTGGGAACGTCTGGAGGAGGCCCCTGTCCGACAGACTTTCAACTCACACCTCCGGCGGAGCTTTTCGTGCATCCCTGTGGAGGCTGGGGGCATTGAACCCGAGTGGACAATGTTCAAAGTTTCCATTGCTGAAGCTGCGGCGGGAAGCTGTGGTCTTAGGGTCTTAGGTGCCTCAAGGGGCGGCAACCCACGAACACCGTGGTGGACACCGGTGGTCAGGGAAGCCGTCCGACTGAAGAAGGAGTCTTTCTGGGATATGTTATCCCAGGGGACTCCGGAGGCAGTTGCAAGGTACCGAAGGGCCCGAAGGACTGCAGCCTCTGCCGTGAAAGAGGCAAAGCAGCGGGTGTGGGAGAAGTTCGGAGAAGACATGGAGAAGGACTTTCGGTCGGCACCAAGGTGCTTCTGGAAAACCGTTCGCCACCTCAGGAGGGGGAAGCGGGGAACCATCCAAGCTGTGTACAGTAAGGATGGGACGCTGCTGACCTCAACTGAGGAGGTAATAGGGCGGTGGAAGGAGCACTTTGAGGAACTCCTAAATCCGACTAATACGCCCTCTATGGTAGAGGCAGAGCTGGAGGATGATGGGGGATTGTCGTCAATTTCCCTGGTGGAAGTTGCTGAGGTAGTTAAACAACTCCACAGTGGCAAAGCCCCAGGGATTGATGAGATCCGTCCAGAAATGCTTAAAGCTCTGGGTGTGGAGGGGTTGTCTTGGTTGACACGCCTCTTCAACATTGCGTGGAAGTCGTGGACGGTGCCTAAGGAGTGGCAGACCGGGGTGGTGGTTCCCCTTTTCAAAAAGGGGGACCAGAGGGTGTGTGCCAATTACAGGGGTATCACACTTCTCAGCCTCCCCGGTAAAGTCTTCTCCAAGGTGCTGGAAAGGAGGGTTCGGTCGATAGTCGAACCTCAGGTTGAAGAGGAACAATGCGGATTCCGTCCTGGTCGTGGAACAACGGACCAGATCTTTACTCTCGCAAGGATCCTGGAGGGAGCCTGGGAGTATGCCCAACCGGTCTACATGTGCTTTGTGGATCTGGAAAAGGCGTATGACCGGGTCCCCCGGGAGACACTGTGGGAGGTGCTGCGGGAGTATGGGGTGAGGGGGTCCCTTCTCAGGGCCATCCAATCTCTGTACGACCAAAGCGAGAGCTGTGTCCGGGTTCTCGGCAGTAAGTCGGACTCGTTTCAGGTGAGAGTTGGCCTCCGCCAGGGCTGCGCTTTGTCACCAATCCTGTTTGTAGTATTTATGGACAGGATATCGAGGCGTAGTCGGGGTGGAGAGGGGTTGCAGTTTGGTGAGCTGGGGATCTCATCGCTGCTTTTTGCAGATGATGTGGTCCTGATGGCATCGTCGGCCTGTGACCTTCAGCACTCACTGGATCGGTTCGCAGCCGAGTGTGAAGCGGCTGGGATGAGGATCAGCACCTCTAAATCTGAGGCCATGGTTCTCAGCAGGAAACCGATGGAGTGCCTTCTCCAGGTAGGGAATGAGTCTTTACCCCAAGTGAAGGAGTTCAAGTACCTTGGAGTCTTGTTCGCGAGTGAGGGAACAATGGAGCGGGAGATTGGTCGGAGAATCGGCGCAGCGGGTGCGGTATTACACTCAATTTATCGCACCGTTGTGACGAAAAGAGAGCTGAGCCAGAAGGCAAAGCTCTCAATCTACCGGTCAGTTTTCGTTCCTACCCTCACCTATGGTCATGAAGGCTGGGTCATGACCGAAAGAACGAGATCCAGGGTACAAGCGGCCGAAATGGGTTTCCTCAGGAGGGTGGCTGGCGTCTCCCTTAGAGATAGGGTGAGAAGCTCAGTCATCCGTGAGGAGCTCGGAGTAGAGCCGCTGCTCCTTTGCGTCGAAAGGAGCCAGTTGAGGTGGTTCGGGCATCTGGTAAGGATGCCCCCTGGGCGCCTCCCTAGGGAGGTTTTCCAGGCACGTCCAGCTGGGAGGAGGCCTCGGGGAAGACCCAGGACTAGGTGGAGGGATTATATCTCCAACCTGGCCTGGGAACGCCTCGGGATCCCCCAGTCGGAGCTGGTTAATGTGGCTCGGGAAAGGGAAGTTTGGGGTCCCCTGCTGGAGCTGCTACCCCCGCGACCCGTTACCGGATAAGCGGAAGAAGATGGATGGATGGATGGAACATGGCTGATGCTTTTAAATACTAATCTAATTTGGAATCTATTTGTAATGGTACACAGTGGTGAAACAGGTGGAGGGAAGTGTCTAGTCTTGGTTCGTGTCTCCCTGCTTCTGAGGATGGTTCAGTATTTATGGTTAGAACTCTTCTATATCATATACTGTATATTCCCATTTCTATTTATCAGTCTCCTCAGGAAAAAGTCTGACCAAAACTCACTCATGGTCCAGACAGATTGGGGAGTGTGTGTCCTGAACATACCTGGGGTCTGCTGCTCCTACAAGCCTCTTCTAGGTTTTTGTGCCAGATGATCGCTGAAAACCTGGATCCTGTCTGGAACTTGTAAACATTGCCTGTGAAGTGCCACACATTGCTTTGTGTGATTATCTGAATTTAAATGAGGGAAAGAGAAAACAGAGAACGGAGTGTGAAGCTGACCTTTGTCTGGGTCATTGAGCTGGAAGATGTTGGGTCTGGCTGGGTCATCTGGCAGCACCACCATCCATCCCGTCACACACACCTTCTTGCAGTGGTTGGACTTATACTGTGGCACACACAGGAATACAGCGGCTCACATTCACAGCAAACATGTCCAAACTAATGGCTGTGATCGGAGCCTATGGACATAGAACACAGCTACACCGTGACTGATGTGCATCTCTTTAAAAAAGTAACTAGACATCAGGCTATGGAGACAGGAAAAAGACAAGACAAGACACGTCATTGGTCAGCTGTTTTCTCCATCAAGTCTGATGGTTGATAGTGAAGACAACATGAAGTAAGTTAAAGCAACTGTCTATTTTTTACATCTAGCAAAGCAACTCTGTCCGCAAGACATGACTTGATATATAAGTTAATATAAGATGCTTTATTGTCATTACATGTTAAACACAACAACGTTTGGTTTGGCAGTCATCCACTCCACAAAGCAGCATCAGCAAATATAAACTAAATTGATTTCTCATTTACGCTGTTCTGGCAAACTTAATTGCTGCCTTGACACAGGCACAAGTGTTTTTTTAATGTAGTCCTATGTGTTGGGAGTCGCGGGAACGTGGTCTTTGACTCCAGAGTCCAGGATACACATCCCATCTGTGGTTGTGTTTAGTCAACAAAAGCACTTTGGTTAAGGTGAGGGAAAGATCGTTTCCTTTATGCATTATAAACACGTCTTGTCTGTGCTTTAAGTTACTGCACACTTTTTTTACAGCATTATCTAAATCATTCTAATAATGTAGCTACTGCAAGATTGGATATTTTGGTGGAAAACAAATTTATGGTTGGACAGCAATCATCTCCTTTTTAAAAGTGACATTCACTCTGAATCACTGAATGAGTTAAAACACAACTAATATGGGGTGTATAATTAAAGGTGCTGTAGGTAGGATTGTGAAGATCCAGGACTAAAGCCCAAAACGGTCTCCTAAGCCCCTCCTCCCACAAGAGATGGGTGTGCATGAGCAGTGATTGACACGCAGTTAGACATGATGCACAGCTGTAGCTCCACCTTTATTAACTTTATGTTTGTCCAGCACTGATCCTTCCGATGTGTTATGGTGTTATGTTAGCAGCGTTCAGACTGAAAGCAGCACTGAGTTAAAACATTTCACTGTTTATCACACTGCTGTTCACATTACAAAGTCTGACCAAATTCATGTTATTTAAGCATCAAACTCACATGTTTCCTCTCAGAGGCCCTCAGTGCTTTGGCCCCATAGAATGTCAGTGTCGATCCAGACAGAGTGATCCAAAATCTGCTCCACGATGATAACTGCAACATAGCAAAGAAAAACATCTCACTCACTCTCGTCAGATAACTCCTTTTCAATTTGCTGACATAGTCAACTGTATTTGAGGAAAACAGAGTCATATCAAAGATCTGTGTACCTTGGGCTTCCGTCCCTCCTTCAGCAGCGTTTTCCTTCGCAGGGGTCCTTCAATAGCCACACTGCCGGCCTCACTGCATCCATAGCAGGAGTTGGCAGCAGAGGAGCTAAGGGTGTTGGGAAGCGGAGAGGAGATGCAAGGGGGATCCAGACACACAACATAATAAGCAAGTGAAACAGATTCCTGCCAAGTACTCAAGAGTTCAGAGAGTGACACAATATGCCGCTCTGTGATAGGACAGTGGTGGCTCTGCAGTATGCAGGTTTTCATTAGTATAGAAGGTGGACTTGGCCTTTAGGTGTCCCTGCACTGATTTATGCTTAAAAAGTAGTTCTTGACAAAGCACTGGGCCACTTGGTTGTAGTATATTTGTCTTATTTTTGCAAATCACATGGTGTCCTACTATAGGGGTTGACAGCAGAAAACGTGTTAACTATGTTCAACAATGAAAGGGTAAGCGAGTTCTCCGCTGACATCAGCCTCAATGGACCAAATTACAATGCAGTCACAAGATGTGAGGGTGTGGCCACATGATCTCTGTTATGATGATGTCATATTTGACGTGACGATAGTCCAGACTCTGGGTATCCATATCACTTTTGTAAAAAAAAATGCAATATGAGCAAAGTAGAATGAATAGATTATGGTGTGATCACAAAACAGTGTATGCTGATGACAGTAAATGGTCTGACAGAGAGAACATGCAGGTGACCAACATGGACATTATGGTTCCCAAAGCTTTTCTTATAGTTAGATGAATAAGTCAAACACAAGACAAACATGAAGCGCAGCTCCTCTGCAGCGATGGTCTCACACTGTAGCAGCTAGGGATGGGTTAAAATCATCCATTCTTCAATTAAAATCCATCTTTATTTGAGTGACTGGATACTTATTAATAAAATCCAGAAATTGATTGAATTGACTTTTAATATCTCTGTTTTTACAATGGATGTCTAACCCCACCACAAACATTTTGGGGGTTAATTGTTAACGCAAACATTAACCTTGTCCATTATATAAAATATCTGAGTGTAACTTCTTGCTTGTACAATTTACAGCAGAAGTTCCCTGAGAATCTATTTTATATCCAAGCTAAATTGGTTTTGTAACTGAAATGTCCCTGACCTAATTGATATTGAATCGGAAATGTAATCGAATCGGGACCTTGTAAATTGGAATCCAATCGATTTGGGAAATGGGAACTCATTGGCCCTTTGTTGACCTTTGTCAACACATCGCCTATGGTCAAGGCTGCGATCAAAGATGGAGGATGAATTCATAATGTATTTATGCAATTACAAATCTTCATCACACTTAGACCGAACTAAAAGCGGTTGATCAGTGAAATACCAGCCTTAAGATTCAGCCACCAGGTTTTTCCACACAAAAACTGCAGAGTATAGTCATCCTAACACAAGGTGAGCAGCTACAAGAGCTAGAAGTTAATGTGCCATTTGCTAGACGCTATTTGTCAGGAATCCCCCCCAGGAGTCCTGCACCAACACATCTAGGGCTAAGGTGTGCCCTACTAAAGGTGATGTGACTGTTTACCTGCAAGACTATGAAGGATAGTATTTTGGATATACATGGAAATAAACAGCTTTGGATGGTCTTAGGAAAGACGACAAGCAAGCTTATTTCTCCAAATGTCAGACTGAAGTTCTTATTCTGAAAGTATCCTGCCAGTTTTTGGCTTTTTTTCCATTTTCACTTTCCTTGTTTCACAGTATATTTTAAATCCTGTTTCAGACTGTGATTGTAATTAAAGGGTCAGTTCACCCAAATTACAAAAACAACACATTTGCCGAGCTTCGAGCTATGTAAATAGTTTTTGTAGCTTTGTTTAATTTATATTTATGTACCGCCCACAGCCAAATTTTATTCCAGGAAGCCGAGTGAAACCTGAAACTTTGGCAGGAGAAGGGCCTGGACCAGCTTGCTAAACTCTATGAAGGAGGAACAATGGAGTCATTTGAGGGCTTAAAATGTAAATATTCTCAGTCTCATTTCTATCACAATCTGCAAATATGACATTTAATATCAAAAAACATACATGCTCAAAATGAGTCTCTCTTAGAACACATTCCTAAACAATCCATACCAAGAAGATTTATCGCTCATGTTTATGAAATTTAAGGCCTAAACTCTAATTATTCTACAGACCACATCTGAAGCAATGACAGATATAGACTGTCAGATAGAAGAGGATGTATGGGCAACAATCATAAAAAATACACTTACTAATCTGAGCTGTAACGCTGATAGAGAGAGACAATTTAAAATATTACATAGACTTCATTTTACACCACTATTAAGGGGTCTTATCTGGGCTCTCCTAAATGCCCTAAATGTGATACAGAAATGGGCACATAGCTACATATGTTTTGGAAATGTGTAAAGATACAAGTGTTTTGGGGAGATTTGAAGGATTAAATGGATAGATATCATTTGAAACTGCCACCTCATTAGTACATTTTTGCAGCTAAAGTGGAAAGTACAAATAATGCCTACAATGCTATATTGATTGGAATACTTGTGTACATAGCAGGGAAGACTATTCTCAATTTCTGGATCTCTAAGAACACTCTTTGCGCTTGACGATTGGTATGAGGAAGTATCTCTGTAAAAACTGACTTACACCATTCACTTCATGACAATGTTGAGGGATTCATCAGGATATATGACAACCCGTGTGTCTTCTATTTTTCTTATCCCTTGCTGCTGCAACAGTGTGAATTTCCCCACTGTGGGATTAATAAAGGATTTTGAATCTTTTTTTAATCTTGAACCTGTTTTGGACACAGTGGGCCCCACTGGACTGAACTTTGTCTTTGCCCAATTAACAACATGGGAACTGACTACAGCATGTTCAAGCAATTTGAATGTAATTATGGCCACCTGGCGGAGTGTGCGTTTGATTTTGTCTTGATTTATCATTGTTCTCCGTCTTATTTAGTATTATGTATGTATAGTGGGAAAAGTGGCTCTATACATATATTGAACTGAAATATATGTATTGACTGCCAGAACCCCAATAAGAAAAGTAAAGAAAAAGACACCTGACTTCCACCAGTATGAGGTGAAGGGATGAGGTGAGATAAAACAGTCAAACTTCCATTATTCCATAAAGATGAGTTTGTTCTTATTTAAAGTCATAATGACTCTCCCACAGTTCACTGTACCTGTAAACATAGCTGCGGCTCCGGGGGGAGTTGCGAAGCGGGACCCTCCAGTTGGGGCCCAGTGTTGCGTACATGCGGCCCCTGTTTGTCACACATCGTCACAGTCAGTCACTCATGGGGTTAACCTTTGCCTTAGCAGAAATGTTCAGTGTATCCATAGGCGTTATAAAAGAAGTGGACGTAGCATCCGTGATGTCACCCATTGTTTTGTGGATTGCCCGTTTTCAAGCCTCGAGTTTGGCATTTTGGCATCTTGATTTTTTTGGAGCCAGAAGTGACCATATTTGGCCGAGACGCTGGAATTAAATGATCAGCTAAATCTTAAGACACAGCACAGCGTTTTAACACCATAAAACATTAATAAAGCATGTCAAAATACACTACGATATTAAGGGAAGAAGACGACAAAGATTGCCTAACTAATCTCTAAACCATAAATAATGGCAGTGAGTCATTATTGGTTATCTGACAAAAAAAGAGTTTTTCTATATTACTGCGTTCTTCCACTTAATGCGGGATCATGTTTCACTCGACTTGTTGAACTACGATTTAATAAATCAGCATTTATAAAAATGTTTACACTATGTCGTAAGGCAGACGAGTGTTATCTGGGAATCATCAAGTTTATTATTTTACATGGAGCTAAACTTAATACCAATTTATGTTGATTCATGTTCGTCGAATGTGTCTGCTAATGAGTCGTTAATAGTTGACAGTAAGAAACAGTTGAGATTTTATTTGCTTCATCAGTTATTTAAAATTTTAATTAATTTTTAAACAGACTTCCCACAATTCAATCAATTCTTCTGAAAAAGTCGTCATGTTTCACAAAGCAGAACTTTAATAAATAAAGTTCAATATTAAAGTTAATAAAGTCACGTTATCAAATTGCGTGAATATGCTGATAGGCGGTGTTTCGGGATGTCAAACCAGGTTAGTTAAGGTTGCACATCTTACTAAAGTTTGTTTCACTTGGTTCACAGAAGGGCTGTTAAAGTTAAACATCAGCTGGCTAAGTCACCAGCTTTGGCTTCACTTTACAGACCGGGAAGCTCCGTCCACTTCTTTTATACGGTCTCTGAGTGGATCTCATGCCACCAGAGTGAACCAAGGGCAATTCAAACCATACACAGTACTGAGTGACAGACATGATGATATCTAATGTCCAACCACAGCCATTTTTAATCTGCCCATTCTCTGTTCTTGCTGGGAGAGGATGATATACAATATGATTAACTTGACATTGGATGTTAGCAACATTTAAAAACATTGATATTGAATGCACAATGAATATGCTGCAGGCACAGATACAAGCTAGTGGCACAGAAATACATTTCTCAGACAAATTCAAAGTTCAAAGGATAAGTCTGGTGATGTTATTAGGGATTAATTGAATGTAAGAAATAAAATTTAAAAAAAGAACATTGTCAGCCTCAGTATTATACAGAACTTAGTCTAGCTTACCGGATGCTGACATCCAGCGTGTGAGGGACACGCCGGAGATCAGGCTCTCTTCACGTTCTGCTATCTCCACTATCTATTTAGCAGAGCCCCCGTCCCTGCGTCCGGAGCAATAGCGCCACCCAAGACCATTGTGATTAGTTTAAAGAAATGCAAACAAGCCAGAGCGTTGTGTTCCCCTGCATTAGAATAATAAGCGTTGTAGCCAGAGCACTGACACAGCGCTGTGGAGAAAGGTCTGGCTAAAGACTAAGACTGAACAGAAGCTGACTGTATGCTTATGATTAATCTCGGAACCCATCAGCTATCGGTCTGACCAGGATTTAGCCGCTGGGGGCTTGAGCCAATATTTTGGGGGTTCGGGTGTAGCCAGCAGATATCCAGGCAAAAATGTCCTCTTCTGTGGGCCGGCCATTGCTTAAAGTCTGATTAGCAACTTGAGACACGAGAATGAAGTTGGACTTGAAAGACAATGCCAAATTGTTTCTCTGCATACGAATGCAGGTACATTTTTAAAAAGCTAATAAAAAATAGCCTGTGGGTTCTGAGATTGCATTTCGGTCAATGCGTTTTGCCTCTTTTGATTTCCACATGGACTGTTTACCTGCATGCAACCAAAGCACGCTCAAACATGATTAGTCAAACCTAATCCCAACTACAAATGGACACCAGAACGCTTCCGATATCCACATCTTGACTGCTTCAGACAAAGGACTTGTCTCCGTACTTGTCTTATTAGATCTTAGTGCTGCATTCAACACTATTGACCATACCATCCTGTTACAGAGACTAGAACATTTAGTTGGCATTAAAGGAATTGCACTAAGCTGGTCCTATTTCTCTCTCTGATCAATCTCAATTTGTTAATGTTAACGATAAATCCTCCAGGTATGCTAAAGTTACCCATGGTGTTCCACAAGGCTCAGTGCTTGGACCAATTCTATTCTCCTTATATATGCTTCATCTAGGCAATATTATTAGGAAACACTCAATTAACTTTCACTGTCATGCGGATGACACCCAATTATACTTGTCAATCAAGCCAGACGAAACCAGTCAGTTATCTAAACTTCAAGCTTGCATTAAAGATATAAAATCCTGGATGACCTACAATTTTCTGATGTTAAACTCAGACAAAACTGAAGTTATTGTGCTGGGCCCCAAACACCTCTGAACTTCATTATCGTTAGTTTTAGACTGCCGGGGGACTTCCTTTGACACACTGTGCTCCTCTCTCCTCTCTCTTTCCATCTGTGTGTATTCATGTCCCAGAAATGCTTGTTACTAACTTAGCTCTGGGGAGCTTATTCCCCGGAATCCTTATGTTTTTTTTTCCGCCCAGCATGTTTCCTTGGCTTAGGGTGGCACCTAAATCATGGTTGCAGCTGTCGCCGTGGTCCTGCTCCGCGCCCTGCTATGCCCTGTTACACCCTGCTATGCTCTGCAGTGCCCTGTTACGTCCTGCTGCGTCCTGCTACGCCCTGCAGTGCCCTGCTATGTCCTGCTGCGTCCTGCTATGCCCTGCTGCATCCTGCTACGTCCTGCTATGTTCTGCTGTGCCCTGCTACGTCCTGTAACGCCCTGCAGTGCCCTGCTATGTCCTGCTGCGTCCTGCTACGCCCTGATGCATCCTGCTACGCCCTGCAGTGCCCTGCTATGCCATGAACTACTACAACTACTATTTGTAGTCACTGTTCCATTATCTTTATTGTGACTATTATTGTCACTGTTCATCACTGTGAGTGAGTGAGCACTGCTGAT